>NW_026652294.1:71093448-71215642 GCF_009828535.3 Hylobates moloch
AATGACGAGTTAATGGGTGCAGGAAATCAACATGGCACATGGATACATATGTAACAAACCTGCACATTGTGCACATGTACCCTAAAACCCTAAATAAAAAAAAATAAAAAAAAATATTTGATTCATAAAAAAAAAAAAAAAAAAGAGTGCTGATCCAAGGAAGCTTAGTTTTCACATGCAGAATTCCCTGGAATAGTCAGCTGTTTAAAGGCTGCCAAAGACAGTAAAGAATAATGTCATAGAGGTGCAAATTGGAAGCATAATTAAGAATATGATGTGGCAACAAAGCAACATTATCAGATTTGGAGTTGGAAGATCTAAAATTTAATCCTACTTTGATTTTTCTACCTTCTCAGCTTAATGAACCGATTTTTTTTAAAAGCACTACTTAGTGCACTCTCATTCCAACTAGTATTCCTGGATTTTTTTAACCTTCAGAATTTTCATTTTTTCCTAACCAGTTAATCAATTCCATTAGTGATCTTGAAGAAGGAGTGAATAGCACATTAATGAAATTTTCAGCTGATATTTTTAGGAGGATGTAGAACCACCACTGAGGATACATAAATAAGGCAGACTGACAAAGATATATGGAGGTCTAAGTTAGGAAGGAAGTGCAAGATATTTCCCTAGGAACCAATAATCTAAAATACTAGCAATCAGATGAAGTGAAATAAACTTGGTCATAAAATCAAGATATACAGGCTGGGAAAATGAAAGCATATTTGCTATCAACAATAAATAAACAAGTCTCAAAACTATTCCATGTCTGGAAGAGTTTAATATTATATAAAGCTATCCCATGAAGCAGGAGCCTGGAAAGAGCTACCGGTAACACAAAGAATGACTTTCAACCTAAGAGCCAAGAACTGGATATCAGAGAGCTTGGGATGGTAGAAATAGAAGTGATGCTTGTAATAATCATTGTAATAATAGTAAAGCCTTCTGTCTGCATAGCACTTTAAAATTTTAAAAGCTCTTTCACATATATAGTTTCATTTGATCCTCAAAAGGACTCAGTGAGGTGAACAAGAAAGGAATCATAATTCCCATTAGAAGAGAAAATTAGTTCAACAGGAAAGTAATTTCTACAAAGCTATTCAATTCATGAATCCAGGACCACCATAAAATTTCAGAACTCAATGATTCTTCAGCGATATCTAGTCCAATTCCCTCTTTTACATATTAGGAAACTGAGGCTTAGAGAGAGAAAGTGACTTTCTCCAGAGAATTTAACTGGTGATAAAGCAAGCACTTGAATCCAAAGCCTAGTCCATCAATCTTTTCAACAAACTGTTGCCTTCTAGATGTTCTTGAATGGAGAGGATGATTAAAATAGGCCAGGTTACGAAATCTGGTAGGAAGAGCCCAGAGCTGCTTTTAGAGTTAGATGAGAAAGATTTTCACTAAGCTATTTGCAATAATAATGACACTTGCAATGGAATAAATGAATGTAGTGAACACTCGGAATCAGAAAGATATAGATCAAATAGGCAGAGGGGCAAAAGTGACACCAGCAATATGGGCATTGATTTATGAAGAGAGACTGGAAGATTAAAAGTGCTAAATATGCATGACTTGGCTAATAACTAAGGAAAGACAAGGAACTCTATAAATATCTGAAGGGTATAAATGCTGTAGAGGATGCAAAAATATTTTAAAAGCAAGAGGGGAAAGCCAATACCATTAGGATTAATAAAACCCAATGAAGAAAGGGAAAAATAAAAGTTGAACATAAGGAAATAGTTAAAATGAGATTTCTTTTCTAGATTTGTCTTCCAAGTCCAGAGGTGGAATCTGGCATTTGGGACATTTAAACTCTGATCGGACCAAAATCCATAAGCCAATAACATGGAAGCCATGTCCCATGGATACACAGGGGCTGAGCACGTGCCCTCAAAGGTGGTTTCTATCTCATATTTTTATAATCCTGGAACCATACAACATTGTTTGGATTACCATTCATTTTGAAGACTGAGGCTGTGGAGCTTTGTGTAGTAAGAGTAGGGTGAACTCCTCTGTTCAATGCAGAGCAGTAGAGATGAGTTTACAAACTCAACCAAATGGAGCAAATCACAACTGACTTTACAAAACTGCCTCGCAAATAAGCGAGACATAGCATAATAGCATAGCAGAATAGATGTGTATTGACCTGGCTTCACCCACCTGCCTGTTCCCACATGAAGAATTAGGCAGGACTATCTCTTGCACCAGCAAAGGACATATAAGAAGCACACTGGCTGATGCAAAGGTTGGATCCTATGCTTTTCTCCTTGTTGCTGGTATTTTATACACGTGGCCTAGGTTGTTAGCCTGGGTTCCAGGTTTACAGATTTGCCATGCCTCTCAGTATCTGAGATGCCTTTCCGGGCTGGGCCTACCTTGTCTTATTCTCAACACCCATGCCCTTCTGAATTATGTTTCCTTGGTCAGCTATTGCCCTGCCCTGCAACCTAGTCCCCATGAGGTTTGATATTGAGAAGTAGCTGATGTAATCATTGTGGTAATAAAAATAACAGCCCTGAGAAAAGACAAGACACCTGCTAAGTGATGAGAAAAAAAATGGTTAAGTCTACTGAAGCCTCTACATGCCCTCAGCTTCAAAGGCACCTCTCTGCCTTGCCTAGAGCTCAGACTCTGGCTGTCCTACACACTATTCCCTTCCCAGGGATGGTGTCTACAGCTCATCACCAGTATCTATGAACACCATATCTGGCATAGAGTGTTCAATAAATATTGATTAAATGAAGAAATGAACCCCTTCTGTGAAACTCCATTAATTTATTCATTCAATAAATAAATGTGTTAAATGAACCCCAGCCTGCTTGATTGGCCGAGGCTTAATTATCCTAATCTTTGCATCTCCAGATCTTAGGGATTTATTTTTTGGCCCCATATCTTTACCCACCAGAGGGAGTCTGGCTGAACCTGAACCTGGAATATTGACATATACCTGTTTTGAAATGTCATTACTTTCCAGAAATTGTAGTGGTTGGGCCCTGCTTACCATATGAGAATTATGTAGACTTTGGCACTAGCCATCCTGAAACTCCAGTTTATCCCATGACTCTAGACCATTAGGGTATATGGTCACCTCCAAGGTTCTCAGCGGGTTAACACTCCAGAGCCCGGTCCCTCCAATTTCTTCCTCCCCAAATACTGCTGGAATGCCACCTTATCTCCCACCAGAACCTATTCCATTTACGAAAACAAATCACTTTTTCATTTTAAATCTTTTTTCTCTGTCTCTTCCTTTGGAGACCCATTTGTTCTTTCAAAAACAAAAGGATAACTGAGAGTCTCCGTAGGAATTCTGGTTGCCATCATATCTTAGATCACTCATTAAAAATTTGCAGTATGGAAAACCACTGAAGATCATTACAGCTGTAGTCAGAAGCCAATGTGCCAGGATAATGAAAAACAATTCTGCAGTTTCCCCATGCTCTGTTAGTTGTAGTTGTCATAAATGAGTTGTGGAGACTTGGAGTGAATGATCCATATCTTATTGAACTGTCCTTTTTTATCACTGACAATTGAAGGTGACTGAGAAGCAGGGCCAGTGTCAGACTGTATCTAATTGGAAACCTTCTCTCATTAATGTCCGATGCTGACTTGGATTGCTTGATGAAATCAGGACCACAACGGAATGGATTTTATTACACAAAATGAACTGGTTGAGCTCTCTTCCACTTCAATGTTTTTTTAACCTCACCCCACCCCTAACTCTGTGGCAGAAGGAGCCAGCAGAGCAGGAATTTTGAGTAAGGCAGGTCTGTGAACAAACACAGCGAAAACAGTATTGCAGTGAAGGAAACTGAAACCATATGGACTTTTATGCCACATATGTTAGGACAGTTCTTGGGCACTGCTGTGGAACCAGAAGACCAGGGGGACCTCTGAGAGGTCACTTTGACTCCACATCTTTAGGCAAAACTGCCCTTAACCTAGCCCAGGCAGCTCAGAACACATCTTGCACGTAGAGGAGATGGTATGGAGAACAGCGTCCACATCCTGCCTCCATCGTTTCCTGCTCACTGGCTGCCTTCATGAAATGCGCTCTTGGAAGCTCTTTTTAAAAGTTTGGGTCTTTAGCTAAGGTACATCCAAGAGAAAAAAGAGTGTTTGGATGAAGAAATGGGGGTTTTACTTTAGCTATTTTCCCTTCTCCCTGACCCTTACCACTTCTGGAGGGAATAAGAGAAATAAGGGCTGGATGAAGAGAGGTGTAAAATCCCAGAAGACTACTGAGTAGAATATTCCAGGCTCATTGAAGAAAAATCTCCAGACCTTCCTACAAAGACAAAAGAAAGCAGACTTGTTTTGTATAAGGAAAACATGGCTAGTGCTCGCAGTGTGATTTTTATTAAGTATATGTTAGTGCCATAGAGGTTAAGTTTTGCAATCTGATTTTCGGGAAAACCGCAATTTACTTTTTTTCTTATCTCTGGTGGCTTAAGAATAAACTAATGCTGACAATAACTACCTACTTTCTAAATGATTCGCTGAGCATTTCACAGATGTAAAAATACTTTCACAATGCTTAACAAAAACTAAGAAATACAAAAAATTTCATGTGGAAAACATCACAAACCAAGATCCACAGATTTATTCACTTTCTCTAAAACCTTCTAGTCTGACAAATATGGCTTTTTGAAATATACATTTTATTGGTTCAGAGATATGCACAGTCATCTTCAGTTTCAGAAGATGAAGCAATGGCTAATTTAAGCTATTTTTATGCCTAATTAGTGCTCATATCTTTTATGGTCTTTGACTTTCTTGACACTGAGATGCTATGATCCAGCAGAATTTAAGAGAGAGACAGAGAGCCTGTTCTTGACACTATTGTTATATGAGTTTTTGCTCTGCCCCTTCTATCCACTTTTTATATTCTCTTCCTATCTTTTTACCCTTCTCCACTTAATGCCCATCACTAAGATACCCCCCTTCTATGGCAACAGATAAAAACCATCTTTTCTATTGTAAGCCTTTCAATTGTTTCCTTGGATCCATTCTCAAATCACATTTCTTTGTGTTTCTTTGTAAGAATTAAACTTCCAAACGATTTCACTCTAGTGAATTTTATAATAGTAAACTATTAATGGCAATATCATATTTAATATGTTGCTCACCCTAGGAACATTTGGAAGTAAACAGAACTACTAATTCATTGTACCTATATAAAATTTTGTTCTTAAGCAACACTTCAAACTTTGTGTCATGATATTGATTATATCTCATCCATCACCCTCCTGGGTTTCAGCAAATCAGAAATTCTTAGAGCTGGAATAAGTCTTAAAAGGCTAAGTTGTATTTATGATTTTTCAAATTAGAAAATGGAAGCCTAGAGAATTGAAATGATGCCCACGTCACTTAGAGAGTCAATGAATGAAGTGGGTCTAGGGCTCAAATCCTGACTCCTAATTCAGTGTTCTTTCCGCCACAGCACAGAACCAATTCCATCTTGTACTGTCTCAGATCCCAAGTGCTTCACTCAATGCTACTAAGAGACTCTTTGAGGCATAGAATTCCCTGGCTAAATAGGAGAAGATGGTAGAAAGGGCAATGTGATGTTAACACAAAATCTACCTCCAGAATGCCTAGTGGTATTGATAAGTGGTATATGCTACCTGAACAGTGATCCAAAGAACACCTAATGCAGGAATAATTTGTAAAATATTTTATGCTATGAAAATAAATCTAAACATTTTACCCATGCTCATACATTTTTGCATGACTACAACCTCCACTAGCAAATCTGCCAAGGGTGTCTTTGTAGAAAAGGGAATCAAACAGAGCTGGAAAGTTGTTGATGAGTGGTTGATAAAAATGAATATAAATTATATAGTAAAAAAGTAAGCAGGATCCCATCATAGAATCAAAAATTATATTAATAGATGAGAAGAATTTCCTATAAACTGGAAGTGATGGGGACCTCAGGAGAATGCCCTTTGAAAGGATCTACGCACATACTGTGCTTTGTTGATATCAAACATCTGGCTGGAGAGAAAACCATTCAGTCAATCAACCAGATGTTTAGTCTACCCCCTGCCAAACATCTGGGCGATTGATGGGATCATTTCCTTTTCATTAAGGAGCTTGGCCACAGCAACCCAGAGGTGCAATCACAGCATGAGAACACAGCATGAGAATGACGGATAGCTTGACCCACCAGGATCCCCAGAGTGGGACATTTTTCAGGTCTGTGTGGGTCACTTCAACATCACTTTAGTTTGAGATTTGTTGGCTGTTTGTTGCTCTGAGACACTTTGATGCCAGCACATTTTTAAATCCCTACTGCATAAAGAACCCATGGAAGTTCTGAGATGAAAAAGAACACCTTATTGACATTCAAAAATAGGAGACCATTGGCTGAAAGCTACACTGGTTTCCTCCCAAATTGTCATTAAGTGACCTTCCTTTGCTGTTTCTACTGCTGTGGGGGAAGAGGTGGCGATATTTTGTTGGCACTGGCCTCAGGACTCATAATGATTATAGAACTTGGCTCCATTATAAAACATAATCTGTCTGACAAAAGGAAATTATTTAATGGGCACTCTCTTAATTATAACAACTTGGAAGAGGGAGAAGTTGAGGACAACAGCAGAAAGCATAACAAGGTCACTTAATGAGAATTTTGTCTTTAGACTCCCTTCTGGTAGACCGGCATCCCCAAGGATTGAAGAGGAAAATCCACATTTACCAATATTTTCTTGAATTCTAGTCAAAGACAAGGGGGAATAGGGGGAAATAAGGGAGTAGGAGCAAGCAAAAAATGTGGAAAATAAAGGGCTGTATTGTCTTTATACTGAGGAATAACAGCATGACTATGACATTTGTGATTTATCTTCTGGAATTTTTTTCTAGGGGTAGAAGAGGCCTCTGGAGTAAGATTATAGGCAGTCAGCCATGGGTCATGACTTACCCAGGAACATTGCAAGCTCTGATTCTAGGGGTCTTCCCAAAGATGATCTGCAATTTTACTGATAGCCTTGTAGGGAGACTGACCCTCTGAAGAACACAGTGTTCCTGTCTGAGTTTATCATCCTTGCTTACAACCATAACAATGCTAATGCCTCACAGGTGTTTAGAACCCTGTCGTTTTCACAGTGCTTTCATACAGATGACTTCTTTTGATCCTTGCACTTCACTAGGTGTAGTTTAAAGAAAATGGAAGGAAGAACATAATCAAACCTGGACTCTATGCCTATTACTTTCCAGACACCTTGCTAAGTACTTTCTCATGGCATCTTATTTGGACTATACAGATAAGGGCATGTGTATTTGTACCTCCTTTTTAAATGAGGAAAATATTGGTCTCAGAGAGGCTAATTTACCTGAAGTCACCCAGCCAGTGAGCGGAATTATAAAACTGGATTGGAATTTGAATCCAAGTCTCTTCCTAAAGCCATGCTTTATTAGACCATGTTGCTACCATAATCAATGCCTTAAATTTACCCAAGACAAAAGAAAAGCAAAAGACCTTCACTATAGCACTCATATTCCAGAATATAATGTAGTGACATAAAATCATCATATGTATATATGTGTACATATTTTTTTAATATACACAAGACATCTGTATTTGGAATCTTCTTGGAGGCCATCCATGCTAACATTAGACCATCTTTGGAGTGTCTGAATAAAACAGAGCCAGTTCGATAACATATTTATTTAGTCAGTCATTGAAAATCTCTAGAGCCACCATGTACTTAGTAATGTGTACTATACTAAGAAAAAAATATATGAGATGATCGCTGCCTTCAAAAAACACATAATTTTTCTGATGAAATTAATAAATATCCTGTATACAGTAGAACAGTATTTAAGTTAATACTTGAATTTTACACATTGGTATAAAAAACTACTATAAACAGAATAAGATGGAATATAACTGTTAAATTTTTCTTACAGATAATAATTACTGTAGACATCTGCTGGATAAGATCAAACAGTACTGAAGTGGGGCCTGAGGAGGATACTTATTTTTTTGAGCTCTGTCCAATTTGGGGATCTCTCTGGAATGAAATTGGAGGAGGTCAGTAACAGGTCACATTCCAGGACCTATAGCTAATCAATGTAGAGCAACTCTGTGAGAGTGGCATTATTACCTTCATTTTATAGAAGGGGAAACTAAGGCAAACATAGAATCCAAACTAAGGTCTCTCCGATTCTAAAGACCAAACTCTGTTTCATAAACTTGGAGAGGCATGGAATTTTTAGATATTAAAGAAAAAAATATGTATTTTGGGGGAAGGTTTCAGAAAATCTACGAAGTGGGACTAAGAGAGCCATGTTTGTTACACAACAGAATTAGATGAATTTAAATAAAGGTATTTACTTTGTGACGATAATGTGGATAGTTAGGCCAAATGAAGATTTTTGGAAGGAAAGCAAGAGTTTTCTATAGGAATTAGGAAACTATTGTCAATGCTTGACCAAGATCTTATTTGATTATGCTGACAACAGTCTATATAATGGATTGGAATAAGGAAATACAGGAGTAGAAGAAATCATTTTCTGTTCTAAGGCCATTGTGATGAAAAACTCATCTTAATAATGATGGAAATCCATTCAGATCAGATCTTTGGCTACATGCAATGCATAGTTCAGTCCAGATGGGTAGTGACTAAATCTGTGGAGAGAGGTTTGAAGTAACCTTACCACTGAGAGGATTTGGGTGATACTTTGAGGACTACCTGCAGATACTGAAATCTGCAGATACTACAGGGGAATATTTTGCTTCAGTGCCTTTCCCTGGGGTCATTTAAAATGTAGAGTCTTTCTTAGCTTAAATTTATTCATTTACAAAAATCTGAACGTTTAGATTTATTTTTTGTTTGATTTTTTAATCTAAATCTGAAGTGAAAATTTGAATCTCCTGTTAAGGTAGACATCTCAGCACCAATTTGCACATACAATGACTCCAGGGAAAGTCTCTGAAGCAAAATTTTCTCCTGGAGTATCTGCAGATTTTGATATCTTCACGAGGTCCTAAAACCAATTCTTCGCAGATACCTTAACAATGTACTTTCAGGCTTAGATTTCAAACCTCTTCTCTTTGTATCTGCATTCATCTCCTAAGTAATCTCACTCATTACTGTGGTCCTAAATACAGTCTCCACACTGATGACCACTGAATTCACACTTCTGGAACTAACCTCTACCTTGAACTCCAAACAAATATGTAATAACTATTGGCTCAACATCTTCACTTGGATGTCTAAAGTTATCTCAAACTTAACATGTCTGAAATAATACTTTTAATACTCCCCAAATATGCTCCCAGAACTTCATAATCTCAATAAATGCCAGCTCCATTTTAGCAGATGTTCTGGCCAACACTCCTAGAATCATTTATGACTCCACTCTCCCAAAGCCCATGTCCAATCTACCAGCAAATCCTAATAGATCTACCTTCAAAACAGATCCAAGCCCACTTCTACTTGAAGGTCTTTACATTCACTGCTCCCTCAGCCTGGAGTCATCTTCCCCTAGGTGTCTGCAGGGCTTATTTTCTCACTTCTTTCAGGTCTTTACTCCAAAGTCACCTCCTCAGGAAGACATTTCCTGACTACCTTATATTAGTAGGTCCATCCCCCAACAATCACCCAACAGCCTTTTTTTAACCTTCTTTCTAGTACTTATTTCCACCTAATCCAGCAGCCGCTGGTGTCATCCTACTTACATCTCCTTGACCATACCCATGGCCTTCCCTGGAGTTTGCCACAGACACCTTCCTTACAGCCTATGGCTTTATTTGTCTCTATGATAGATGGTGTTACTGATTTCCTCTGGCCATGGAAACATATTCAGTCTGTGGACAAGGCCGGCCAGAAATGCTGAGAAGTTAGCACTCTAGGAAGCAAAGAAGTTTGTGAATAAATACCTCAGCTTTTTACCCCACAAGAGAAAGTCTCTGACTAGTTTTCTGCACTGACTTTCAGCAGGTCCTCCAGGGGATTCAGCCCCAGTTGCCTCACAGGAACCCACTGATTAATGTGCCCTTTATTGAATTTTCTCCTTTCTGCAGCTCACACCTCTTACTCCCTCACTGCACTTCATGGGGTTATCTCCTAAATAAACTACTTGCAGCCAAATCCTTTTCCTAAGGTCTGCTTTTGGGGGAACCCAAAATGAAACCTTTTATATGTTTATTTGTTTATCATCTATATCCCTCACCACAGGGAAAACTCCACGATAGTCAAGTTGTTTCGTTCCCAGTTCTACCTCAGCTTCTATGTTCTTGGCACATAGGAAGCACTCAATAATTATTTTGTTGAATGAACATGAATGAACTTGATCTGCATTTGCATTTGATCTCTTGCTATTCAGCTATAGCACCACGGGTTGGAAGGTCTGTGCTATTGACTTGACAGAGAAGACAGAATGGAAGAAGAAAAGCAAGATTGTGAAAGTTGGGAAAAAAAGAAGGAAAAAATGCATATTCTTTCTCACATGTCGTTCAAGGTCACAGGAGCAAGCTTCTGATAAACAGTGCCCAAATCAGAAGTGGGAGTGGTAATGGGGTGGGGCATGAACTCGGCTTCATCACAAGGCTCTCACACTCACTGTAGCAGTGGGCTCCATCACTGGAGCACAGCAGGAGGACCAGGTAGGGAAGGAGTTGTGGACAAGACCTTATCCCCTTCCAGTGCTTTCTCTTTCTGGTCACTGGCCTTTCATCTGCTTCTGAAACACAAGAGCTTCTTTGAATGGCAGCCCTGCTCTGCTGGTCACCAGCTGAGAAGAAAGGTGTGGAGTTGAATGGCAGCCCTGCTCTGCTGGTCACCAGCTAAGAGGAAAGGTGAGGAGTTCGTGGATGTATTTGTTCTTGACTTCAATGAGCACCTATTTGGGATAAATCCATCATTTCAAACACATAAGAAGGACCCCACCAAGTAACAAAGAGAAATGTTCATTAGGACGTTCCAGAGGCAGAAATCTTCACCAAGAAAACAACAGATGACCTCATTACAACAGGCTCCTTGAGGTCTACAGGCCCCATGAATGCAACTTCAATTTCAAACACACAATTGAATGAAAAGGCAGCAATTCTCTTTCCTGGAGATTCCAGAGCAGCCTCTCCAATGAAAGCCATGAGGTTCTGGGTAGAGGAACGGAGTATTAGAGCTCAGCTTGGCTACCAGCACTGGATGACACTGACAGATGGTACAACCCTGGACAACTCCCTTCACATAACCAAATCTCGCCTTCGAAATTCAGAACGTGAGGCAAACATGCTCTATCTCACAAAGTTGTCAGAATTAGATAAAATCATGAGAGAAACATTCTGGCACATCTTAGCACTCAATACACATTTGCTAAAATGCTGAAATACTCCTCAGTGCTGCTCCAAACTTCACCACATTAAGTGGAGCGACTGCTTCCCCTCTGTGTTCTCCATATTCCCCACAGACTAAAGTGTTTCCCGTTTCCAAGGGAACAGGTGATGAGAAAGCAGATCTGAGCGGCTGATCAGATACTAAGTAGAGATGAATGTGAGCATAAGGCGGGAGGAGGAGTGTTGTGTCAAGTCCGTGCCTGTACATTGTCAGTCTGGGAAGGTGCACTCCTGGGGCACAGGGATAGGCCTTCTCTTTTTTCCTTCCTCATAATTCTACTTCACATCAGGGTCTTACAGGGCCTCCATAAATATTATTTGCAGATGATATCAGTGATGCTCTGCCTCCCACTCCTCCCCCCATTGGATGTCTGACCTCATCTGAAAGAAAGCAGTCTTAGCAGTCCTAGCTTGCCTGTTCTCATGATGGTCAGGGAGGAAGGGGAGGAAAGGGAGGAAGTGTGGGGAATGGTGGGGCAGAGTTATTGGTGGCCTTCCACCTCCATGCATCTGTGAGTCCCTGTAGAAAAGAAGTCCCCCATATTCAATGAAGGAACAACCACAGCTCAGTGCAGGAGTATGAGAACCCAAAGGCTGCCCAGAGGATTTCCCAATGGGGCTGGATCTCTTGAGGGTGGCAGGAAGACCATGGCCTGCAGGACCATCAAGTCTATGTCATGCCCACTTAGTCAGCCCAAGACTTTTCCTGAATGTGTTAGAATCTCCTAAAATTACTGTCCTTTTAGGGCCTTAAGAATCAAGGAGAAGAAGAGAATAAGAAGGGAACTGTGTTTATCGGTTAACTAGCGTGTGCAAACTGACTTGTACCAGCTTTCTATACATTGCTCATTTAGTCCTTTTAACAACTTTGAACTTAGTGATACATGTTACCCATATTTTATTTGGAATTCATATGGGTTAAAAAAACCTTGCCCAAAGTTACACAGTAAATGTGACCTTTTTCACCTCACCCCACTGCTCAAGCAGTGCAGGTTGTCAAAGATCCTTCCTATTGCTGTAAGGCATGTGCCACCAGAGCAGGTCATTTTGCCTTTATGTGCAGGCATTTTGGCTGAACCCTTTGAATGCCGTTGCTTGATAATCAGAGCATCATTATGGCATCATGAATGGATGTGCATGTGTTAGTGCGGAGAACCTGTCTCAACTCGCACTGGGGACATGATCATTGAGAACAAGAGATGGAGAAGAGCTTGGTCCTGGGATAGGGGGAAACTGCTGATGTAGAAAAGACAACTGTAAAGACACCATCGAAATATTCTAAACTAGGATTACCCCCCTGGGAGAATCTACAAAATGCAAATGGTGGGCAACTCACCCTGTAGACTGTGGCAGGAGACAAAACCATGCCTACAGTACCCTGAGGAAGTTCCCTTGCTTGCATAAAATAGCCCTAGGATAGACCAAAAGAAAAGGCCTAACATCTTTGATGAGGAATAATTCAGTCTGAAGGAGAATGACAGTCTTTAAATCTGCACCTCTCTATCCCACCCCCCATTTTCCAGCCTTACTCCAGGTATCCAGTCCACATCTCCTCTACCCTAGGTGCAGTGGGGCACCTAGCAAGCCACTGCTGCCAATTTCAGTGCTGCCATGCACTACGCTCTGTAGTGGCAAGAATACAGAACTTGGAGTGGTAGAGCTGCAGCACAAATCTTGACAACATGGACCTTCACAAGGAATGAGGGCTTAAGCTAGTAACTTACCTTGCTGAATTTCAGTTGCCTCACCTGAGAAAAGAAGAGGTTTCTAGGAGAATTAAGTTAGGCAGCGTAAGTAAGCCAATACGCCTACCTGCTCAATGAATGGTATCAACTATTGTACTATTGGCAATTGCTATTTCTCTGCTGATTCTGAACTTTCCTAAAAGTTTAAGTGCTGCACTGTCTGAAGGAGATAAAGAGAGGTAATAAAGATGGCAAGGCCTCTCCATGCTCTTTCATTCTCTGATAATTTCTGGTTCCAAAGAATCCAGAGCTCCATAACCCACTTTAGTCCAAAGAAGTAGGCCAGAGAGACAGGAATGGAACGATGCACACTTAGAAACTGCCTGGGGCAAGCGTGCAAGCCCTCCCTTCTCTGCTGCAGAGACCCAGGCTTTACTCAGCTCCACAGGATGCCTCCATTTGCTGCCAACTCATGGCTTTGCTGTCAGGTGAAGCCAAGGCACATCCAAAATGAGAATGTTCCTTACTACCTACTTGGCTTTTATCCAAATGTCTAGGCTTGTCTAGGGCATAAATCCAGGAAACAGCCCTGGAGAGATCTCAGATACTTTAAGATGACACTAAAACCTGTGGCATGGACAGAGTAGAGGAGGTAGGAGAAGATGAAGCAGTGATGATGGTTGCTGTCTCTTCAGCAGATTAACGTAAGAGAAAGTGCCAGACTGGAATTCAGAAAAGGAGTTAATTCACCAGACCTTCCATTTACTGGATGACTCAAATTACTTGGGCCTCAATCTTTTCATCTACAACATGGGGTGACGAAGCTACATCTCTATAATTCCCTCTACTTCTAAAAATCTGTCTTAGGAAAACAATGAGATTTTTAAAAACAAAAGAATAAGTCAGTTTATAAATAATTATGTAGACCCCACAGGATTCTCTGGGCTGTATTATAGTGTTTAATTTAAAGGAAATATTGCCTTGGTCCTCAGTTTATGATTTTGACCTGACATTAAGGGCTGATTAGATAGCCTATGGCAATATACAGTGATGAGAAATTAGAATGTATCCTGCACTAGGAATCAAAAGACCTGACTCAGAATCCTGGATCGATCCCTCCTGACCCGTGCACCCTCTGGCAAGTTACCTAAAGTCTCCAAGCATCATATCCCTTTTTGCCTACTGTACAGAGTTTTGGTAGTCATAAAATCAATCACCAAAGCGAATGCATTTTGTATTCTGTAAAGCTGTAAACAAACACAAGAGTTCATAATCACCATTACCATTATTTCAATTGTGGCCTACTTACTACAGCACTCTACAATGTTTCTACCAAGTTTGGATGATAAAATACCCCCAACACCCTCCCATTTGAACTAAGCCCTGACACAGCAGGCAAAGCTCTGTCTATCTCAGCCTTGTCTAGACATGGCATGTAGACAGGACATAATGATGGGGAGAGAGTGGCAGCCACTATCTAGGGACTAGGAGGCTGCTGAGATGGCAGAGGAATCAGCAGAGCTCCCAGTTGATTTGGTCCATCTTTGGAGGTGTTCTGTGGCTCAGGTCTCTCAAAAGGATCTGTTCTTCATAACATTTACACAAAGAAATCAAAGTAATTTGGTTAATGGGCATTAAAAGTACTGTTGCAAAAGGGATGGAGTCACCAAACAGCAAAATAAAAAAATTTACCCTGTATTTTCCTATTGTCAGCCAAGATGCTAAGATGAAATTCAGAAGCTGAAGAAGTCTTCATGGAATGTTGAAGGTCAGTAGCCCTGTAGTGACAATCTTACGAGGCTGTGTAAGTCATCTTGAGGGTGGCTCAGGGACCTTTGCTACAGTACACAAGGCAGGCATATTCTCCCTGGTAACTGAATTCCACTAGCTAATCTTGCTCCCTTAACAATGGGACTGGACGTTGGGCATGCCTAGTCAATCAAGTAGCTCATAAGTGTGGTTGTGGTGCCAGATAGCTTACCCAGGTCAAAGGCATGATCCAAAACCAAGTCTACACATACACTAAATCCAGAAGCCAGGAAGCTGGTATAAGCCATGTCCCTAAAGCCAAGAGGGAAATTCAACAACTAGCTGAGTACAACGCACAAGCAGAATTTAAGATCCAAGAAGATAATCCAGGAGTTTAGTTGCTAAAACAATCGTATGTTCAAAGCCAGTTGAGGCCAATGGCTGGTTGAAAAGTTTGGGTCATCATGGGCAGTGAAGCTCTTCTAGGAAGACCAGCCAAGAGAGTAGGAGGAGTCATTTTGAAGTTGCCGTGTGTTTAGCTGTCCCAAGCTGTCATTTGGCCTTTACATTACATTCGTGAATGAAGACAATACTAGAGTAAAGACACCAGCAAGGAATGTTATAACACAACCAGCTCCATTTTCTCTTCTTCTACCACCAAAACCTACTACTCCTAGACTGGAAGGAAATGCGTGAAAACGTTTTCAGACAGGATGGATATGATTTTACTTTGTCCCTTCTATCTACCTGTCTAACATGTTACCTTTTGGATATATATTATTTTTATAGCCAACAGAACATAGAGTATACTATAAAAACAGAAAAAGAGGAATATTTACCATTCCTTGTCTTAGTCATTAAGGTCTGCTGCCACTGCTAGATACACTACGGTACATATTTCTAGAAAGTGTTATGGGCAGTACTGTGTCACACATCTCTTTCAACAAAAAAAATTCAGTCCCTTGTTTCCCAGTAGTGGTGATTCAGGCTACTGTGGATAGCTAGCAGGACTGCTATTCTTAAATAAGCAGGATGTTTGGCTTTCCTCAAATTATACCCACGGGCAGTCATCTCTTTGCTTACATGTACGCCTTCTTTTGGGTCACTGGAGTATCTCTGACATTGTAGACTGAGGAAGAAGGGGGAAAAAAAGAAACAAAGGGCATAATATCATCACATGCACAATCCAATGAGGCATCCACAGGATAAATATCTCCACTGAGAGAATGCATCTCTAACTGACTAAAGCAAAGATTGGGAGAAAGTGGAGAAGAACCTGAAAAAGCCATTCTTTTGTTTGGCAGCTTTGATGAACCCTACCCATACAATCAATTCCGCTAGAACACTTGTTTTGAAAACAGGAATGTGTTCCAATGTGAAAACTGAACCTAGTTAAACACAGCAAAGGAATACACAAAACACACACCCACAAGCACACATGCACATCTCAACATCACTCAGTTACCTCAGTTCACTGCATGTGTTATGAGCCACACCCATCCACATCTGGTATTACAATTTCCCATCTGATTTCAGCTGACCCTCCTTCCAGTTTTTTAGTTATTCACAAGCATCCACCTTCTGATGCCCACTGTCATAGGCAAACCTCATATCATTTTCAAGACAAAGTGCCCTATTTATTTTTTTATTTGTCTATGTCTCTACTATTTAACTGTGTATAAAACTGTGCTACAATTTTCATTATTCTCTGTTTTTTATGTGTCACTGATAAAGCTCTTGATTGTTTTACTTCTAACCTCATTTTTCTGCACAAGCCCTATGGTTTTTCTTGTGTGATTTTGATGAGCACAGTGATTTTTAGAACACACAGTGTGACACACATTAAAGAGCTGACCTATACAAAGTTCTGCTCTTGGCATAGTGAAAAAAATCAGGTATAACCCAGGCAATGTGTCCATGCAATAACTCCTTTCCAGAATTTTAGGGGAAATTTATGCTTTTCTAAATCTGAAGCCTCAAGGAAAATTAAAGACTGGGAAAATGGGAGAAAGCATAATCCTCCTGTGAGAATTAAAGTTTAACAATTAATATGAAGACATTACTGGCTCTATAAGCCTCATGGTAACCACAAATCAAAAACCTTTAATAGATATGCTAAAAATAAAAAGCAGTGAATTAAAACACACTACTAGAGAAAATCACTCAGCCACAAAGGAAGGCAGTAAGAAAGGAAGACAAGAGTTAAACAACCAGTAAACGAGAAACGAAATGGCAATAGTAAGGCCTTATCTATCAATAGTAACATTGAATGTAAATGGACTAAATTCTTCAACTAAAAGACATACAGTAGCTGAATTAAAAAACAAGACTCAACTATATGCTGCCTTCACCTATAAAGACATACATAGATTAAAAGTGAAGAAATGGAAAAAGTTATTTCACAAAAATGGACACCAAAAAAGATCAGGAGTAGCTATACTTAGGTAAAATAGACTTTAAGTCAGAACTATACAAAGACAAAGAAGGTAACTGTACAGTAATAAAGGGGTCAATTCCACAAGAAGATGTAACAATAATAAATATATATATGCACCCAATACCAGAGCACTCAAATATATAAAACAAATATTAATAGGTCTAAAGAGAGAAATATGGAAAACATTAATAGTAGAGAACTTCAACACTGTACTTTTGGCAATAGACAGATCATCCAGGTAAAAAAATCAAGAAAGAAACATTGTAGTTAAACTATACCCTATATCAAATGGAACTAACAAACATTTACAGAAAATTTCATTTGACTGCCGCAGAATACACATTTCTCTCATTAGTACACAGAACATTCTCCACATAGGCCATATGTTAGGTTACAAAATGAGTCTCACAAATTCAAAAAAGTAGAAATTATGTCAAACTTTTTTTATTAAAATGGAATAAAACCAGAATAACAGGAGGAAAATTAAACAATGTGCTTCTGAACAAACAATGGGTCAGTGAAGAAATTAGGAAGAAAATTTAAACATTTGTTAAAACGAGTAAAAATGGAAACACAACATACCAGAACCTATGGGATAAGTACAAGTAGTACTAAGATGGAAGTTTATAGCAATAAACACATCAAAAAAAATAAACACCCCAAATAAACAACCTAATGATACACCCCAAGGAACTAGGAAAGCAAGAGCAAACCAAACGCAAAATTAGAATAAGGAAAGAAATAATAAAAAGCAGAGCAGAAATAAACTCAATTGAGATGAAAAAAAAAATTGGAACAACAAAACAAAAAGTTAGTTTAGCTAGACTAAGAAAATCTTTAGCTAGACTAAGAAAAGAAGAAAAGAGACCCAAATAAATAGACACAAAAAAGGAAACATTAAAACTGACACCATAAAAATACAAAGAATAATTAGGGACTATTAGGAACAACTACACAGCAACAAATTAGAAAACCTAGAAGAAATGAACAAATTCCTGGACACACTCAATCTACCAAGATTGAATCATGAAGAAATAGGAAACTTGAACAGACCAATAACGAGTGATGAGATTAAAGAAGTTAGACATTATTGGCTCTAAGGAACCCACTAGCTTCAGGTGGAAAACGAAACCAGGAAATTCTGACACATGATATCAAAAGCCAATGTCAGCATTTGTAGGAACCAGAAGAGAAATGCACAGGAGAGAAGAGGTCAAGGTCTAACCTGTCGGTCTTGCATGTAGCTGTTGACCATGTTGTTGGGATATATGTGCCGCCAATCTAGCTGCTAATGGTGAGTCATGCTTGCATTAAAATAAATATTAACAAGTTTATATGAAGAGTATTATATGAATCCTATCAGTAGTTTTTAGAGAAATCAATTTTCAAAGAAAAATAAGTTCTTAATTCGCAATTCTGACACTTGATTCTCTGTAACACTATTTACCTTGCTAAGAGATACAAACATTTTATTATTTGAATACTGCTCAGTGATGTTGCTGGTGTTTTCCAGTGTTCAAAGTATTCATTATAGGCTTCATTTTTTGGTAAATGCTACTAAAATATTACTTTTTTTTTTTCTGAGGCAGAGCCTCCACTGTCACCCAGGCTGGAGTTCAGTGGCACAATCTCCGCTCACTGCCACCTCTGCCTCCCGGGTTCAAGGGATTATCCAGTCTCAGCCTCCCGAGTAGCTGGGATTACAGGTGCCCACCACCACGCCCAGCTAATTTTTTGTATTTGTAGTAGAGACAGGGTTTCACTATGTTGGCTATGCTGGTCTTGAACTCCTGACCTCATGATCCACCTGCCTCAGCCTCCCAAAGTGCTGGATTACAGGCATAAGCCACCGCACCCAGCCAATATTACTTACTTTTAAGCTGTCCATTAAATACTTTTAACAGTAAGTAAAGAGTATTAAGAATGTTGGATATATTTTTTAAATAACTTATATTTGGGGCATCCCTGAAAATGCCAAAGAATTGCAATTTCTCATTTCCAAAGATTAGTATCTTTCTGGGGCCAGGCACGGTGGCTGACATCTGTAATCCCAGCACCTTGGGAGGCCGAGGTGGGCGGATCACTCTGAGGCCAGAAGTTTGAGACCAGCTTGGCCAACATGGTGAAACCCCATCTTTACTAAAAATACAAAAAAAAATTACCTGGGCATGGTGGCAGGCGCCTGTAATCCCAGCTACTTGGGAGGCTGAGGCAGGAGAATCACTTGAACCCAGAAGGTGGAGGCTGCAGTGAGCCGAGATCATGCCACTGTGCTCCAACCTGGGCAACAAGAGAGAAACTCCGTGTCAAATATATATTTATTTCTGGCATTTGGAAATGCTAAATACAGGCATGGTCCTTGGCCAAAATACAGCTCAACTTCTAAGGAACCTAAATGGCATGTTCCTCAAAGATATATTATAGGCTCGCAATTTGGGATCCAAAGTCCCTGGACCCATATGCTATATCCCACAACTGTTCTCATTTCTCTCTTGACCAGTTAGAGTCAGCTTATTAATTTTTTTTTAAACTTAGGCTTCAGACTTAGACACCATTACAATATGCACGTGTGCACATATATACACACACACAGAAGATACCACAGTTATAAAAATCTCCTTAGTCTTTTAAAAAAGCAGCCTCCCTTGGCCCAGAAGTCCCAGTCACTATTCAAATGATGGATAGAGGTTTCCATTTCTCACTCAGTCAGCCAGCTCTTTGTCTGCACCCCTTAATTTCAGAAGAAGCAGGAATTCCTCAGCAAGGTCCTTTCGAGGTTCACAAAGGCACAGCTGCCATAAATCAAACATTGGTGACATCGGTGAAGTCAAGGAATAGTGCTGCAAGTAACATTTTCCTCGAGCTTGCTGAGAGAAAGTCAAGTCTTGAGTTTAATGAAATGAAATCTCTTTATCGTGAACATGAATAAGCCTGCCAGAGTAGTTCTCTTTTGAAGTGACTTAACTGGTCTGTGAGGAGATTTAAGCCCAGTCTCCCAAATCCAAAGGCAGAAGTAGCCTTCACCCCCAACCTGGAGGTATAGCCAAGGGAAGGCTGTTTTCTAAGCCCAGAGCTCTGTGCAAAGCTAACTAAAGCTGGGACATCTTGAAGGCATTGAAAGAAAATGAAGCAAACAAATGAACAGTGAATCCAAGAAGAACCAAAGTCACCTGTCTCCTGGCCAGTATTTTCTCTCCACAGGCAAAGTAAAAACCCATCATTAGTAATAGGCTAAGAAAAGGATGGCATGGTCTGCACTCTGGATTCAAAAACTGACTTCTTTTAAACCTGCAGATGAATTAAGTTATGAGTGGATGAAAAGATGTTACAGTTATTCATACAGTGCAATTATCTGGAGAGGTTTTTCAAAATACTCTGGTAGAGTCAGAATTTAATTTGAATTCTAAAACTTTTATTAAAGACACAAGTGTGTTTTTGTTTTTAAACCAAGAGATAATTTCGTCCCTGTGTTATTAAGGATTAATGTAACTCAAAGGCAGACATGGCTTCTATAAAATGAATTTTATTCTTTTCCTCCCTTTCTTCTAGCTATCTGGAAAACAGTAAAACAACTAGGGAAAGAACAAAGATCTTCTCTATGTCTTTGGTTACCCTTGGTGAAGAAAGGAGTCCCATATTCTCAATGCTCAGTCCTTCTAAGGTTTACTGGGCAGGTCCTAATGGTTTTACTGGGCTTGTAAAATAAACATTTCTGAAGTTGAAATAGTTCACCTTGAGAAAACTTGTTCCAAGTTTTTATCCCCTCTTTTGGGTATGGTCCTGACCTATGAACCTGATACAATGAGTTCCAGGTGTTGAACTCTGTATGGGAAGGAGGTCCTGTCTGCCCTTAACTTTTCATAAAGAGTCCCTGCCCAGATAAATGATTCTCATTGACTTTTACAGATGATTTTTCTCTGGGCTGTCTTTCAACACCTAACTTATACTTAACTTCTTTATCTTCATACACACCCACAAAAGAGAGAGAAAGAGAGATATTCAATAATACAGATAATTTCACACTTTATAATTTTTTTTTTTTTTTGAGATGGGGTCTCACTCTGTCACCCAGGCTGGAGTGCAGTCGTGCGATCTCAGCTCACTGCAAGCTCCACCTCCTGGGTTCATACCTTTCTCCCGCCTCAGCCTCCCAAGTAGCTGGGACTACAGGCTCCTGCCACCACGCCTGGCTAATTTGTTTGTATTTTTTCAGTAGAGACGGGGTTTCACCGTGTTAGCCAGGATGATCTCAATCTCCTGACCTCGTGATCCACCCACCTTGGCCTCCCAAAGTGCTAGGATTACAGGCGTGAGCCACCGCGCCCGGCCCATGCTTTATAATTTTTATACAAAAGATTCCATAATTACAAACGATATTTATATAATACTTCTAAACTGATAGAGCCATTACAAAGATTTATGGTAGAAAACAAGTGATGGACTCAAACAATTCAGGATTGTCCCCAAACTCTATTGCCTGCCACAGAACATAATCCATGTTTAAAACAAAAAATAACACCAAAAAATGGCTGACTCACATGAGAACCGATGGATAAAAGCACGATTATGTGAGATAAAGAGTAGGATGGATAAAGAGTCTGAGTTGCAGTTGCAATGCTCTACAAGTACCTGTACGAATTTAGGAAATAAATCAATCTCTCTGGCGCCAGTGTTTCAACTGCAAATGGTAGATTGCAGTGAATGTATCCTAAAGTTCCTTTGTAACTCTGATATTTTATAACTGCATTTATTTCTTAACAAGTTAACATGTCTTAAATTGGGAGGCTTTCCAACAAATGCACCTTAAAAATTGCTGTTGACCAGGTGGCGGTCATATAGTTGTCATTGACTAAAAACTTTGTTAAACAACAACTTGGTGTGTAGTAGCTTAGTTGTTATGCTTGAGACTAAGAAAAGACAGCTGTAAGCTTTCAACATTTTAGTTACAAATTATTTGAAGACCATTAGAAGAAGGAATAGGAGAGTTGGTTGTAACTTCTGTTGGTAATTTCTGGTAAGATCAAGAGAGCACCAGAAACAAATCTTATAAAATGGGTTTAGAAAAAAATCCTGGAGACAATAGTGGTACACTCATAAGAAACATTGTGACACAAAATACTTGATGACGGCCAGCCACCTTCTGGAGGATAATGCAATCATTGACAGCATGTTGCAAAGTAATTCAAAAGAGCCTACCTCTAAAAGTGAAGATATCTTAGAAATTCACAAACCAATTTATATTTTTCTTTTCTTCAGATAATATGAGTGATAAATGATAAAACATACGTGTTGATCTAAAAGACCTCTTGCATTAAACATATTACGTATTATGTTTAATACATATTACTGTACATAATATGTATAGTAAAGTATAACATACCTGTTGGTCTTGATAGGTATCATGTAATATTTATAAGTAATGAGAAAGCATTGTCATAGTTGCATCAACAACTTTTTTCACCTGCATATGTAAATTAAAAGTGCATCTTAAATCTGTGACATCTCAGAAGAGGTAAAATATAGCATGCATAAACTAGATATTGGAGGATCCTTATAGCAACTTCTGTTTTTTGCCCAGCATCAACCATGAAGAAGTCATCAACTTTTCTTGGAATTCCTAAAACCTTTTTGTACCAAAGTGTTATGGGGCAATATTGATTGTACTAAAGACTTCATAAGATATATGGAGAACGAATATTACATCATTAGTTGTATAGTCTGTTCCCAGCCAAAAATAAAATACCCATTGGACCAATTCTTCTCGCCTTTCTCAGGCCTCCTCTTCTTCCACTGAGTTTGACTCATCTTCTTTCTTCTACCCATGTTTTAAAAATCGTTTCCTTCTTCTGGTTGTTGGGGAACTGTGTATCATTAGGGCTTGCATGTACTCCTAGTGTATGCTTACCAATGCTTCTTTTTGACATCTTCAATCTTTCCCTAGGAAGGAATTTTTATACTACTGCTAAAAAGATAAAAATTTCTTCATGTTACCTGTGATTTATTTTCCCTCCCAATTGGCAATATTTGCTGCAGAAAAAGAAAAAGATGAAAACCTCAGTCAGCAGTTTAAGGCATAGATCTGTGTTTGGAAACTTGTAATTCTCTACTCATGGACCTTACCACAATTTCCCAAATCATAAAATTGGGAACTACTGCAAGAGAAAATACACCTAGACCAAAGGAAAGAATGACACATCTGATGTCTACTGTAATAAAAAGTAATGTTTAACAATGAAACACCCAACTGTGTGATTTATGAAATGGAGGCCCTGCTGGAAATTTTTAACTCTAGAGCAAAGGACTTGACCGCACATTTTGCTTTAGGGTTTGGATTTAGTTCACAAAAATTGAATATGGCTGCTAAACCCTTTGAAAGGTTTTTGTTTGTCTATTTATTTTTTCTCTTGCATTAAGCCTGTGGGACTGGACACAGAGAGTGAAAGTATGTTGTTTGCTTGGCCAGCATCCATATTCCCTTCCTGCAGCAATAGTACCTTGATTTCCTTTTGTGGATTTCACCTTTTCCCTCACATTCTGCCAATGTTGTTTTGAAAGAAATTGACAAAGGTAAATCCTGACTGACCTGAGTCAATTTGCATAGCTGGCCCCTTGGCCACAGGGATTATCAGAGATTAGCACATATCCCAGTTAGATCCAATGAGACCTTTGCTGCACATTCTGGAAAAAAGAAACCCTCTCTTTTCCTCTGGCCTTAGCAGAACGAGGGAGTAAAAACCTCACCTCTCAAGTTGCTTTAGCCACTTCAATGCTATGAGGGGGAGCCAGACTGTGGATAAAGGCCACCCCCAGACAAAGCTGAGCTGACAGATGTCTGTTGTCTACGTTGTTTGCACCCGGAATCAAGCCACTCCTAAAGCTAGTCTTCCCTAGACTTTTCAGTTACATAATCCAAGAAGTTTATTTTTTGCTTAAATCACTTTGCGTTTCTTTCGCTTGCAATATAAAGAGTCCCAAACAACATAATGTACATTTATAGCATCTAAAATAAGAATTCATTCCATACCTATTTTCTCACTCATTTTTAAAGCATTTACAGAGTACCTATTATGTGCCAGGCATTAGAAATAGAATAATGAATACTCTCCAGACCCTGACCCTTCAACAGGACAAGCTAGAGGTATAAGCATATGATACAGTGTAATATGGATGAGGTGGAAGGCACTATCAGAAAACACAGGATGAAGCAACTAATTCAGCCTATGAGTGCCAACAAAAAAGGTTAGCAGGTGAGGAAGGGGCGTTCTAAGAGAAGTAAATAGCTTGTGCAAAGGTCCAGGAACTGGCATGGCTCTTCTGGGGAACCACTGAGAGTCTGTTGTGTTTTGCACATGGGTTACTGAGCTAAGGGCAGAGGGATGTGACTCGAAAGGTAAAATCCTTTATTAATTTTAAAGGACTTTGTACAACTGGTCATTAGTGACTCATGCACAAAGGGATGTCACTGTCAAGACCTGAACCAATAAAAAGATGCAGACATCTTCAAGTGGCAACATGAGTGTGTTTTCCTTGTCTAATCACCTGAAGCTGCCTACCTCCTTGAGATCCTGACTCAAGCCAGAGTTGCTCTCCTAACTAGGCCTCACTCTCCTCCCCCACTCTGCTATAAAGAAGAATTGTAAGGCTGATGCTGACAGCCTGCTGTGCTATTGTGCATTTCAGATATTCATCTGTGCTCTGGAAAATGGCTTGAAATTCTCCATGGAGAGTGCAGACAGAAAGGTCAACAATTACGCAAAATGAATAATAGGCTTGGAGCAATCAGGCCACACAGCTGTTGCAAAGAATTCTCTGAAACCCGCCTGCCAGGTGTCTGTGTCCCTGCCCAATGGCCCTGGCCAGGCATCCAAAGCCAAGACCTTAGTTAACTAGTATTCCTAGACAGCTAGGGGAGATTATGAATGAAAGCAGAGAAAATCAGAAAAGCCACAGCTCTGTGTACAGGAAAAAAAAAAAAGTCTTCTTGAGGATCCACTGAAGGTGTCAGGGAATAATCTGTTCTCAGAGGTAAGAGGTTAAACAAGGAGCCAAGAGTTAAAAACTCCAACCTGGGGCCAGCCACACTTCAACGCATAGCCATGAAAATGCCTGAAGTAACCTTCTGTTCTTGGAGAACATCATATAGCCTCCACTTTTTCTGGAGAAGGAATATCAATCCAGCAGGAAAACATTGCTGAGAATCTCCTATGTAGAAGGTGCTAGGGAACGCAGAGATGAATCACACCTTAGGGTCCAGGAAAGAACAGGCAATCAGCCAATGTGTGCCAAATGTAGGTCAGTGAAGCCAACTGCTTTGATAAAAGAGGAAGGGAGTTTCCACATATGGAAAGCATGGCATCTGTTCAAATAAATGGCTGTTCCACAGGTAGGTGGCATCCTCACTGATGAGGAAACTGAGGACCAGAAAAGTGATCCAAGGTAGGGAGAAGAGAGGTTGGAAGTAAGTCCAGCCCAATTCCAACATGACACCATCTCCCACTTTTCCAAGGATGGCAGAAAGCAAGAAAACTCTTTCGTAGGTAAACCTCAGCTTTTGAACTAGGATTTATAGAGTTTTACCAAAGCCAGGGTACAAGAAAAGGTACATCTTTCTATAATGTCACTGTCTTAGTCAGCTCATCCTGCCATAATGAAATGCCATGAACAAAGTGGCTTATTTTTCACAGTTCTGGAGACTGGGAAGACTAAGATCAAGGCACTGGCCAACTGGGTTATTGGTGAGGGCTCTCTTCCTGATTTGCAGACAGCCACCTTCTCATTCTGCTTCACATATTTTTCTTTAGCGCATGCACGCAGGGAGAGGGAGAGAGAGAAAGCTCTCTTTCTTCCTCTTCTTATAAGGCCACCAATCTTATTGGGTTAGGACTCTACTTTTATGACCTCCTTTAACCTTAATTATCTCCAAAAAGTCTTACCTCCAAATACAGTTACGTTGAGGATTAAGACTTTAACATATGAATTTGGTGGGGGAGAGGGACACAATTCAATCCATAGAAGTCACTTTTACTTGAAAAATTGGGAGGTGGGGAAATGGTTTTTTAAATCAAAAGAAACTCAATTCTCTATGGCTTATAATATAAATTGCTAAAATGTTTTAAGAGGAAAAAGTGGGTTTTCTGGTTATACCATGAGAGTTTTGATGGCTTGCCTTTAAGGATGCTGTGACAATTTTTGAGAGGTCTCAACAGACGGGAATAGAGGGAGAAACACCTGGAAAGATAGGATGGAGCAAGTAGGTGGAGAGTCTTGGATCCCAGATGGCATGAATCCCTGATGCTGATGAGACTGACCATTTTCTGTTAGTCACTCCAGTCTCATTCTCCACCTTCTCCCCTGTTCTGAGCTCAGGACTCTTGCAGGCTTCCTGCTCTCTAACTTCCCCTTGGGTTCCCAGCAGGGGAAAAGTGGGCAGGGGAGAATGAGGTCAGAGAATTTACCCCATCCCTCATTGCTGGGCCCCTGCAGATCATCTCCTTTACTAAAGGCTGTTTCTATACAGCTACTCTCTCTGGGTTATAGTCTTCCGGTCATTATTTCTTCCTTTTGTCCCTTCAATCCCAGAAGTAGTAATGGCTTCACAGTGCTCCTATACCTAGGGTACTGCATCACTTCCTAGCAGTTTTCAAAAATCCTATCCATACTTTTGCAAACAGTCCATTCAGGGATAGCTTCATAAAAGCATTACTCACACAGTCTCACAGAGTCCCAAGCTTAGGAGTGCCTACACTTGCCTTAATACTTGAGATTATTAATTATTTTTGGACAAAGGCCCCCATTTTATTTTTATTACTTTTATTTTTTGAGATGGGGCTTCACTCTGTTGCCCAGGCTGGAGCACAGTGGCACGACTGCAGCTCACTGCAGCCTCAACCCTCCCAGGCTCAGGCGATCCTCCCACCTCAGCCTCCCAAGTAGCTGGGACTACAGACGTGCACCACCAAACCTAGGTAATTTTTGTAGAAATGGAGGCTTGCCAGTCTTGCCTAGGCTGGTCTCAAACTTCTAGGCTCAAGCGATCTGCCTGCATTGGCCTCCCAAAGTGCTAGGATTATAGGTGAGGGCCACTATGACTGGCCTGGCCCCCAGTTTTTATTTTGCACTGGGTCCCAAAAACTAGATAGCTGCTCCTGAACGCTTTATTAAACCCTCTTCAAGCACTGCATTCAAGTATGCCATCTGTTTTGTGCCAGGACCCTGGCCCCTAACTAGCTGATTTACTTAGGTGGAGGCAAGGCTTTTCCCCCAAAACAAAGGAGGCCTTGGGAAAAGACACAGGCGTTCTAACTGGGCTAGTTTACTCCTGAAGCTGGAACTGAAATCAAGACCATGGGGCTGGGCACAGTGGCTCATGTCTATAATCCTAGCACTTTGAGGGGCTGAGGAAGGTGGACCACTTGAGCCCAAGAGTTCAGGACCAGCCTGGGCAACATGGCGAAATCCCATGTCTTAAAAAAAAAAAAAAAAAAAAAAAATACAAAAATTCGCTGAGCATAGTGGCGCTTACCTATAGTCCCAGCTACTCTAGAGGCTGAGGTGGGAGGGTCATTTGAACCTGGGAGATCGAGGCTGCAGTGAGTTTTGATCACGTCACTGTACTCCAGCCTGGGCAACAGAGCAAGACCCTGTCTCAGAAAATAAAAATAAAAATATCATGGAAGGCAGCAAGCTGAGGCTGAGGCCTGCTGGGTTCAGGACTGTGGAGATGATAAAGGTTCAGGTCCTGGCAACGCAGCATTTTAGCTCCTAACACTTGGACCTCACTCACGCTTTCTGAAACCTCGGCTTTGCCATCTGGATAATACCCGACCTAACTCGACGAACAGTCGTCCACAAAAAAGCTGTAGGTGTATTAATCTCTGGTACATGACAGAATGTGCAATAAATATTTGTTAAATACATAGTTTGAGTTTAAACTCAGACTGTGAACTAGGAGGAAGGAATATGGAAGAAAAACATAATCCAACCATCAATTCTTTTTTTCCCAGTGATACGTGGAAATCAAGGATTCTCTCTGCTGGAGAGTCAGATGGAAGCTGAAGGTCCAGAGCACTATGGTAGGTACTCCAGATTCCAAAGCCCATGCCTCTAAGCAAGCTATCCCGGGGACAGTAGGGTCATTTGTAAAAAAACACAGTAGGATAATGACTCCAAAGAGAAAGATACTCCTTTCCTATTCCCCACTTGGTGAGAACTGAGGGGCACCATGACCAAATTGCTCAGCTGCATCTGGATCATAAGTAAGGACATATTAATTAATTGTGGACCAGTTCTGCACTGATCCTGCCCACCCTTCCCCAGTGACATAAGAGCACTTTGGCCTCTGTCAGTTACTAGGTCACGCTTTCTCAGCACTTAATAATACACTTATTGGGTACCTACTAGGTACTGGCACTGTGTTAGGGACTTTCATTGTATTGCCTAGACTGAGGGTCTGTAAAACTTTTCTTAAAGAGCTGATAGTAAATATTTTAGGCTTTGCAAGCCGGATGGTCTCTACAATCAAACTCATGTTTATTAACAAATATTTATTGCACATCCTGACAACTCTGGCACTGTAGTCGAAAAGCACCCACAGTCAACATCTAAATGAATAGGCATCTCTATGTTCCTAAAAAACCTTATATACAAAAACAGGTGGCTACTGTAATTTACGAACCCCTAGTCTAGAGCAGTAGGCTCTCCAACTTGCGACTATGTCGGAATCCACTGGGGGGCTTATTGAAGCACAGACTGCTAGGTCGGACCCTCAGAGTTTCTGATTCAGGAGGTCTGGGGTCAGGCAGAAAATTTGCATTTCTAACAACTTCTCAGGTGATGATGCTGCTGCTGCTGCAGCTACTGCTCCCACACCTTGAGAACCACTGGCCTAGAAAGTATAGCTTTTTTTAAGGTTTTTGGGATGCATGTGTCGGACATGCAGGTTTGTTACATAGGTAAATGCGTGCCGTGGTGGTTTGCTGCACCTAACAACCCATCACCTAGGTATTAAGCCCAGCATGAATTATTTTCCTAATGCTCTCCTTCCTCCCACCCTACCCTCCAACAGGCTTCAGTGTGTGTTGTTCCCCTGTGTCCATGTGTTCTCATTGTTCAGCTCTCACTTATGAGTGAGAATATGTGGTGTTTGGTTTTCTGTTTCTGCATTAGTTTGCTAAAGATAATGGCTTCCAGCTCCATCCATGTCCCCGCAAAGACAAGATTTCATTCCTCTTTATGGCTACCTAGTATCCATGGTGTATATGTACCATAGTTTCTTTATCCAGTCTATCATTAATAGGCATTTTGGTTGATTCCATGTCTTTGCTATTGTGAATAGCGCTGCAGTGAACATGCATGTGCATATATCTTTATAATAGAATGATTTAAATTCCTTTGGGTATATACCCAGTAATGAGATTGCTGGGTCAAATGGTATTTCTGGTTCTAGATCTTTGAGGAATTGCCACACTGTCTTCCACAATGGTTGAACTAATTTACATTCCCATCAATAGTGTGAAAGCATTCCTATTTCTCCACAGCCTTACCAGCATCTATTGTTTCTTGACTTTTTAAAAATTGCCATTCTGACTGGCATGAGATGATATCTCATTGTGGTCTTGATTTGCATTTATCTAAGGATCAGTGATGTTGAGTTTTTCATATGTTTGCTGGCTGCATAAATGTCTTCTTTTGAGAAGTGTCTGTACAGGTCCTTTGCCCACTTTGTGATGGAGTTGTTTGCTTTTCTCTTGTAAATTTGTTTAAGTTCCTTGTAGATTTTGGATATGAGCCTTTTGTCAGACAGATAGATTGTAAAAATTTTATCCCATTCTGTAGGCTGTCTGTTTACTCTGATAATAAGTTTCTTTTGCTGTGGAGAAGCTCTTTAGTTTAATTATGCTCCCATTTGCCAATTTTTGCTTTTGTTGCAATTGCTTTTGGTGCTTCTGGCTTGAAATCTTTGCCCATGTCTATGTCCTGAATGGTATTGCCTAGATTTTTTTCCAGGGTTTTTATAGTTTTGGGTTTTACATTAAATCTTTAATCCATCTTGAGTTAAATTTTGTATAAGGTATAAGAAAGGGGTCCAGTTTCAATTTTCTGCATATGGCTAGCCAGTTTTCCAGCACTATTTATTAATAGGGAATCCTTGACAGGCACAGTGGCTCATGCCTAGAATCCCAGCACTTTGGGAGGCCAAGGCAGGCAGATTGAGGTCAGGAGTTCAAGAACAGCCTAGACAACATGATGAAGCCCCTTCTCTACTAAAGATATGAAAATTAGCCAGGCATGGTGGTGCACACCTGTAATCCCAGCTACTCAGGAGGCTAAGGCATGAGAATTGCTTGAACCCAGGAGGCAGAGGTTGCAGCTGAGATCACATCACTGCATTCTAGCCTGGGCAACAGAGCAAGACCTCAACTCAAAAAAAAAATAGGGGATCCTTTCCCCATTGCTTGTTTTTGTCAAGTTTGTCAAATATCAGATGGTTGTAGAGGTATGCTCTTATTTCTGAGATCTCTATTTTGTTTCATTGGTCTATGTGTCTGTTTTTGTATGAGTACCATGCTGTTTTGGTTACTGTAGCCTTGTGGTATACTTTGCAGTCAGGTATCAAGATGCCTTCAGCTTTGTTCTTTTTGCTTAGGATTGTCTTGGTTACACAGGCTCTTTTTTGGTTCTGTATGAATTTTATAGTAGTTTTTTCTAATTGTGTGAAGAATGTCACAATTTTAATGGGAATAGCAGTGAATCTATAAATTACTTTGGGCAGTATAGCCATTTTCACTATATTGATTCTTCCTATCTACAGCATGAAATGTTTTTCCATTTGTTTGTGTTATCTCTTATATTCTTGAGGAGTGGTTTGTAGTTCTCCTTGAAGAGGTCCTTCACTTCCCTTGTTAGCTGTATTCCTAGGTATTTTATTCTCTTTGCAGCAACTGTGAATGGGAGTTCACTCATGATTTGGCTCTCTGCTTGTCTGTTGTTGGTGTAAAGGAAAGCTTGTGATTTTTGCACGTTGATTTTGTATCCTGCGACTTTGCTGAAGTTGCTTAACAGCTTAAGGAGCTTTGGGGCTGAGATGATGGAGTTTTCTAGATATAGGATCATGTCATCTGCAAACAGAGACAGTTTGACCTCCTCTCTTCTTATTTGAATACCCCTTATTTCTTTCTCTTGCCTGATTGCCCTGGCCAGAACTTCCAATAATGTGTTGAATAGAAGTGGGGAGAGAGGGCAACCTTGTCTTGTGCTGGTTTTCATGGGGAATGCTTCCAGTTTTTGCCCATTCAGTATGATATTGGCTGTGGCTTTCACATAAATGGCTCTTATTGAGATATGTTCCACCAATACCTAGTTTATTGACGGATTTTAACATGAAGGGATGTTGAATTTTATCGAAGGCCTTTTCTGCACTATTGAGATAATCATGTGGCTTTTGTCTTTAGTTCTGTTTATGTGATTAATTACGTTTATTGATTTGCATATGTTGAACCAGCCTTGCATCTCAGGGATGAAGCCAACTTGATCATGGTGCATAAGTTTTTGATGTGCTTCTGGATTCAGTTTGCAGTATTTTACTGAGGATTTTCACATGGATGTTCATCAGAGACACTGGCCTGGAGTTTTCTTTTTTTGTTGTATCAGGATGATGCTGGCCTCATAAAATGAGTTAGGAAGAAGTCCCTCCTTTTCAATTGTTTGGAATAGTTTCAGAAGAAATGGTACCAGCTCCTCTTTGTACCTCTGGTAGAATTGAGCTGTAAATCCGTCTCACCTTAGGCTTTTAAGAGCACAGCTCTGAAGCTGAGTAGCCTATTTGAATCCTGCGTCTTTCACCTGTTAGCTAAGTCACCTTGGGTAGTTTATGTTTCTTTATATTTCTGAGCCTCATCTGTAGAATTAGATGAATAACACCAATTTCACAGGGTGTTCTGAGTTAAATGAGTGAATGCATGTGAAGTCCTTAGAGCAGGGCCTGGCACATGATCAGTCCTCAAAAACTATTAGCTCTTGCTAAATGTTAGCTGATATCACCTCATTTTATTCTCCCAACAACGCTGGCCAGTTTATAGATGAGGTAGCCAGGGCACAGGGGGTTAAATGCATTATCAACAGCACAGAGCTGGTAAAGGGCACACCCGGGGCCCTCAGTACTGTCCTCCCTCTCTAGCACCTGAGTCAAACATACCTTCCTCATTGCCTCCATGAGACCCAGAAGAATAAAAGCCCACATGAAAGATGGGCCTTGTGAGCTAGGAAGCATTCTGATCTGTGTCCCCAGGGTCTGCTCCTGGAACTCGAGTGCAGTTATGCTCTTCGGACTCTGACACCCTCTCCTGTGCTTCCTCAGGCCACACTGGGACCAAAGAACAAAGGAGCCCTCGATCCATCCTTTGCACCCCATTTTCTGTCAGAAGCCTCTGGCATACATGGAACCACCCTGGGCTAGATTAGGTCTTATAACATTTACTGGCAATAGTTAGATGTTTTACATTTATTATCTCATTTAATCCTCAATATAATTTTATATGGCACGTACTCTCATTATGATCATTTAACAAATGAGGAAACTGAGGCATACTGGAAGTTGGCCTAAGCCATGCAGCTAGTGAGCCAGCATGCCAATGGAGAAACACAGATCAGAATGCTTCCAAAGTTTTTGTTCTCTTTACTTATGTAATCTTGTCTCCTTATATATTTGAGAAGTAAAAAGACTAAGGAAAGAGAGCATTAGTTATTGTTGAGAGCAAAGAACTTGAAATGTCCAAAATGAAGCTTTCTATCATAGGCAATTTTGGTTAATTTATCTGAAAAAATATGAATAAGTTTAAGCGAATCCATACCTTTCAGGTAAAGACGTGTTTGTAAATGTACTCTTACCAATTTGAAACAGGAAAAAAACTGTGTGAGTTTTCCTCACACATAGGTGGCTTTTATGAGAAGTGGGGGGAGACTTTTATGATAAGAAAAGTAGAGCTGGAGTGACTTTGACCCCTTATCGTTAAGAATGAAAAGGAAGAATAATCAAATGTACGCTGAAAATATAACAGCAAATAAGCTCCGAGGTGACATTTGGGCTATGTAGTTTTCTTCTGGCTGTGTGACAATAAGTGCCTGTTCAGCTGGCTTTTCCCAAAGCCAGAGAAAGGTCTCTTAGCTAAAATGTCACAATGCATCTTATTTTCTATTTTCAGTGTGTGTTCTGAGGGGAGACTGACACTCTGTCTTGCCCTCACTCACCGCTTAGAAAATAACAACAGTACAGCACAAAGAAAGTTAGGAAGGAAGGGGCCACTGTCGAGCTGGCTCGAGCTCTCTGACTTTCATTCCACAGAGGGTGCAAGCAGTGGGTGGAGAAGAGGTGGAAGAGATGAGAGGAGGTTCTGACATAACCTCCAAATGTACACTCCTAAGAAGTCACAACAAAAACATTTGACCTATTTTGCACAACTATGTGATGCTCTGGCAAGCGGTTGTTGGACTTACATTTAGAGATCAGAAAATTTTTATTGGCCAATTTAGTGGTTATTACTAAAGGTCTTTGGTCCAAAGAACAGCTGTCATTTTGTGACCTGGAGGTCTGAGCTCTGCCTCAAAGGAAGGCATGACCCTCCTTCTTTCTAAAACTCACTGCCCCATTTTGGCTTTCAAGGCCACACATAATCTGTCCCCTGCCTACAATGCCAGCCTCATTCTCACCACTCATTCTCTATTCTCCTGGTATTCTGCTGCTAGTTTTGTTGTTTCATTATCACCAACAGAGGGCCTACACCCATGTGGTCCCTTCTTCCTGGGAGATCCTCTAAACACCCTACACCTTCTTTCCTATAACTTCATCTCCTCAACTCCTACTTTTCCATGACTTGTGAATCTGGGCCACGTTGTCCAATCTCAGAAGTATATTTGTGTTCAGAGGAACATAGTCCAGAACCAAAATGTATTTTCAAAATTACTCAATCTTTTCACCAACACACAAACCCTGATTCTACCGTCTTCTTCCAATAGAATTATTACAAGCGCCAATCAACTGATCAACCCATGTGCCGGCTTCCATTTTTTATTCCATGCTTCCTGCTGTCACAGAAACAATGTTTCTAAACCATCGGTTTCTTCTGTCCATCTCCATTTTGAATCTTTTCACTCAACTACTCTAAACAAATTACAACCCAAAACATGCCATCTCACTTTGCGTTGGTCATTTTCTTTATCTGGATTGCCCATCTACCCTTTTAGCCTGTCCAAACCCTAATAATCTTTCATAACTTAGTTCAAATGCCCACTCTTTGATAAGCGTTTCAACAGCAGACCCTGTCACTTTTTCCTCTGTTGTTTCTGCTGTCCTCTCTTACAGGGCTTGCAGTATAATTTACATTACTGTCACTTGCTTATAGATCTGTTTCTTCCACTAGACGGAGAATTCCTTGAAGTCAAGGGTTTCTTCTTCTTTTTGGGTCCATAGCAAAGTGATTTGTACAGTAGGTACTAATTATCTCCTTACTGAATTTAAGTTCATATACCATTTTAATATTTCCATTGCATTTTCACATACGTTTACTTACTAGTCATCCCAATGGATCTATGAGACATATAATATTATCCCAATTTTAAGAGGAGAAAAGTGAAGCTCACAAAGTTAAATGATGAGTCTAAAGTGGCACAGTGTGGAGGTGGCCAATCTAGACTTCAAGCCAGGTCTCCAACTCCCCTTGTAGTTGTAAACGTCTATGATTCCGTAATTCTTTTCCAAATTTTATGCCAGAAAGGAGAGGAAAATGATTATTTCATTATAATATTGCAGAGAAAAAAGACTGGCAAATGCTCTTCCGTTATATGCAAGCTTGTATTATTTCCCATTGGAAATGAACATTATAAATATTAGCTTCAACAATGTAACATAACAGCAGCTTCCTTTATTAGCATTTTTTAAACATTTGGGTAGTAAGCAGGAACACCTCATCAAACATATGGTCTCAGTCAAATATATATCCTCTATGCAAATTTTATGGAGTTATCTTTATTAGGTGTTATTTATTCAAAAGGCGGAAGGTGCCAAAGTGCAGAAAATAATGAACAGACTGGACGGTGGAAAAATGGCTTAATTATGTAGGTCAAGAGTCCTTAACCAGACAACCACAAAAAAAATCACTTTACAGAAAGCGTTAGGGGAGGGGGAACTGGCACAGGGATATGCATATATTATCTCCTGGCATATTAAAATAAGACTTGACTAATGTAAAACCACCTTATACAAAGTCCCCAAAAGAACAGAGATCTTTTCCTGTGGGTTGAGAGTGCCAAAAGCGGCACAATGAAGGACATGTTCAAGGAGGAAGAACACGGTTTTGCTAATCTGAAAGTCTTTATCTGAATCTCTCCCATGTCTGTCACTTCCTATCTGGGTGATCCGGGACAAGTTACTTCCTTCTGAGCCTCCTCGTTCTCTTTGTGAAACGGGGATAATAATAATGAACTTACCCAATTGTTTATTATTAAGAGTAACTGATAAAAATCTATGTGACACTTTTTCCTGCGGCAGCAGCCGGGCTGAGAGGAGAGTGGCTGTCTCCTCTCTCCACCATGGCATGTGCTCGCCCACTGATATCGGTGTACTCCGAAAAGCGGGAGTCATCTGGCAAAAATGTCACTTTGCCTGCTGTATTCCAGGCTCCTATTCGACCAGATATTGTGAACTTTGTTCACACCAACTTGCGTAAAAACAACAGACAGCCCTGTGCTGTCAGTGAATTAGCAGGTCATCAGACCAGTGCTGAGTCTTGGGGTACTGGCAGAGCTGTGGCTCGAAGTCCCAGAGTTTGAGGTGGTGGGACTCACTGCTCTGGCCAGGGTGCCTTTGGAAACGTGTCGTGGAGGCCGAATGTTTGCACCAACCACAACCTGGCGCCGTTGGCATCGTAGAGTGAACACAACCCAAAAACGATATGCCATCTGTTCTGCCCTGGCTGCCTCAGCCCTACCAGCACTGATCATGTCTAAAGGTCATCGTACTGAGGAAGTTCCTGAACTTCCTTTGGTAGTCGAAGATAAAGTTGAAGGCTACAAGAAGACCAAGGAAGCTGTTTTGCTCCTTAAGAAACTTAAAGCCTGGAATGATATCAAAAAAGGTCTATGCCTCTCAGTGAATGAGAGCTGGCAAAGGCAAAATGAGAAACCGTCGCCGTATCCAGCGCAGGGGCCCGTGCATCATCTATAATGAGGATAATGGTATCATCAAGGCCTTCAGAAACATCCCTGGAATTACTCTGCTTAATGTAAGCAAGCTGAACATTTTGAAGCTTGCTCCTGGTGAGCATGTGGGACGTATCTGCATTTCGACTGAAAGTGCTTTCCGGAAGTTAGATGAATTGTATGGCACTTGGCGTAAAGCCGCTTCCCTCAAGAGTAACTACAATCTTCCCATGCACAAGATGATTAATACAGATCTTAGCAGAATCTTGAAAAGCCCAGAGATCCAAAGAGCCCTTCGGGCACCACGCAACAATATTCATCGCAGAGTCCTAAAGAAGAACCCACTGAAAAACTTCAGAAACATGTTGAAGCTAAACCCATATGCAAAGACCATGCCCCGGAACACTATTCTTCCCCAGGCCAGGAATCACAAGATCCAGGTGGATAAGGCAGCTGCTGCAGCAGCAGCACTAGAAGCCAAATCAGATGAGAAGGCGGCGGTTGCAGGCAAGAAGCCTGTGGTAGGTAAGAAAGGAAAGAAGGCTGCTGTTGGTGTTAAGAAGCAGAAGAAGCCTCTGGTGGGAAAAAAGGCAGCAGCTACCAAGAAACCAGCCCCTGAAAAGAAGCCTGCAGGAAAGAAACCTACTATAGAGGAAAAGAAGCCTGCCGCATAAACTCTTAAATTTGATTATTCCAAAAAGGTCAAATCATTTTGGACAGCTTCTTTTGAATAAAGACCTGATTATACAGGCAGTGAGAAACAAACAAACAAAAAATCTATGTGACAAGAAAACTTGGAACATGGTACATACTCAATTAGTGAATATTATCATTACACTTCCTCCACTGACACATACGTCTCTTCTAAACATGAATTTTTTTGAGAAGCTGTGACTTACGGAAAATTTGGGAGGACGTATTCACCCTCTATTTCTATTCCAGATTTTACAATTCCCTTTCTCAAACACCTGTTTAATTTCATTTTCCTGGTTCCTTAAGAACAAACATCCTAATATCTCTAGCCACTTCCTTTAGATTAGGAACAATGACATTCAAAGTAATCAGAAAGGAAGAGAGGGGAGAGGTAAATTCCAAAGGACATAAAGGAAATCTATGTATCAACAGGCAGCCTTTCCTTCTTTCCCTCTTTGCAATTCTTTCTGCTCAGCCTAATTTGGATCTAACTGGAGCAGTGTTTCTCAAATGGAGGTGGTGATGTTCCCCCAGCGGATATTTGGCAATGACTGGACTTATTTTTGGTTGTCCCACTGGTGGGTATAACTTGCATCTAGTAGATGGAGGTCAGGGATGCTGCTAAACATCCTACAGTGGACAGGAAAGTGCCTCCATCAAAAAGAAGTTATCTGATCCAAAATGTCAAGTGTCAAGGTTAAGAGACCTAAACTGAACAAACTGTGATCAAACTAGATACACATAAAAGTAAAAGGCCCTAAACCAATTCAAGGATTATTTAGTGAGTTTTGCTCTTGGTGTTAAGTCCCTTACTAGCTCCTAGAGACAATGATCCAAGAGGTTTAGGAGAGAAATTTGGCCATTAGGTCTCACTACTATGTGGAAAACTCTTTCTCCATTCAAGACTGATCTCTCTGGAATTCTTTTGCAACAAGATACAGTAGCAGTTTATGTCAGACATAGCTTGTAAAAACTGCAGGTTTTAGAGAGTAATTAAAAGAAGTCTTTATATGCAAATTACCAGCTTCTCTTAGCTAGAAGCTATCTCTGGATAGAGTTGCCTAGAGGAGGAATTTTTAACTTTGTTTTAAACATTAATTGGAAAGTTAGCTACTTCTGACTAAGAAATAAGGCCAAGAAGTTTAGTTTGAGATTGTTGTGTTGTTTTTGTGGAGGAAATTGAGAAATGCACATTGCCACACTCTAATCCTCAATGCTACAATGTGATACTTTTTCTTTTCTTTAGCTTCAGTTACTTTTTTTTTGGAGACCAAGTCTCACCCTCTCGCCCAGGCTGGAGTGCAGTGGCTTGATCCCGACTCACTACAACCTCTGCCTCCCACGTTCAAGTGATTCTCCTGCCTCAGCCTCCTAAGTATCTGGGATTACAGGTGTGTGCCTACAAGCCCAGTTATGTCTTTTTTTAAAAAGTTAGTGAGGGGTGGGAAGTAGAGGAGAGCTAGAGAGCTGGTGGGAAGCCTCTATTCCCACAGGCAGCTCTTTGGGAAGAGAAAGAGGCTAGGAAAGACTTAATAGTGAGATGAACAGCCCAAGCTGTCTGTCTTAGGTTCCTCAGTCTCTCCTGGCTTTAGAACACAGCACCCATGTGACAGGCGTGGCCAGCACCATAAAAACTAGATCTTAGTTGGTGGAAAATCTTGGAGTTAAAGAGTAGGGCCTCACAGCCAACACTAAAAGTTCAAGTTTTTTGAATGCCCATGTTTGTTCATAAAGAATGGACATCAAACAGATTGGGCATAACTGGTCATAAAGTACATTCCAGATTCATGTTAGGAGAGTATTGGATGTGCAGCCTTCAGAGACCTACAGCATCTAGAAAAGACACAAAGAGGCAAACAACAGGTCCTTCTCAGCCAAGCATGGCACTTTAATGAAGAGCTCAGGGGACCCAGTTACAGGGGCCTCAAAGCTGTGGCAAATGGACTAGACATTATGTGCCCATGTAGATAGCCGAAAAGCCTTGAAATCAAAATGGTGCATAGGTAAGAGGTGAACTAAATCCAGGATTAGGATAGATATGCATCTACCTAGTATCAGGATAGAAGAGAGACTTGGAGAGGGCCATACTGATGATTGAAACCACCTCTTCGCAGATTATGACAGCGAAAGAAATGTAGCATTGCTGACTCTGTCTTTTTTCTGGCCTCACAGGCTGGCTGTCCTTGCTCCTTCCTAGATGTAGGCCAAGCGAACCATGGGAGGAATTTAGTTTATGGTTTAACTTTGAAGCACGGATGATATAGTCCCTGCCTTAAACCGACCTCCTCCTTGTTTAGGAGACTGAAACAGCCTTTGTAAGACTAATCAAAGGCCACAAGATTAGGATTATGGGACAGACCTGAATTCTGCTAAAATATAGATGTAATTTCTATAATCCCTTACTACTCAGGAGTCACGTGGCTAGAGGTCACAAGATTTGTGACTTCCTCAATTGCTCCTATAGATAATGTCATTATTATAGAACCTAAGATTGGTTTTTCTAATGTTTTCTAGACTTTTTGCGTTCTGATTTGCATTTTGATTTGAGAATTAACTCCCATCCTTCTGTTTGGCTGGCCTGGTGATTATTAAACTCTTTCTTGCAAAAACCTGCTGTTTTTTATGCATTAGCTTTTCTGGGCAGGAGGCAAGATGAACTCATCAGGCAATCACACTATTCTCATTGCAGGCTGACCAACTGCCCCACTAGCCACTAAGGACTGGGGACGGGAAAGGGAATAAGACTCTCATAGGAGCCCACAATATTAGAGGGCTGAGTGATACCATGTCTGAGGACAGAAATTAGATGGCTGGGACCTAGAAACCAGGCAGGCACACAATACCAGTGGGCCAGGTATCTTATTCATTCACTTAACATATATTTATTCTCAGTACTGAGGAATACAGTCACACCCATAGAGGACTTTATAGAGCCTGAAATCTATTAGGTGTTAGAGACTCCCTAGCATCTGTGAACAGGAAGAGGTTCAAGAGGCAAACAGTATAAAGGGGCCAACCCGTAAACCAGTGTATAATCATGACAGGTGGAAGGTCTCTCACATCTATCGAGCAACTACAATAAGAAATCCACATAACAATCCCGTAAGTATATTATTATTACACCATTGTACAGATTAAAAACACTAATGGTCAGAGATATTAAACACAAGTTTTCACAGGTGAAGAGAAGTAGAGAGAATTCTACTACCTTTATATCCAAAGCCTGTTCTTCCTTTCCTCTGCACTAAACTTATCAGGGAAGCCTGGAAGCAAATGGTAGGGACTCACCCAAAGACTTTACTTGGGTATAGGATACCAGTCCCTGAGGCATGTGTAGGGAAGGATCAACCCAAGCCTTCCAACTAGGACATTAAGCAGAGAATCAAGGGTCACTCAGGAAAGAAGGGACCAGGCAGAAGTCCAGCCACTAAGCCTGGGGACAAACCCAGCAAAGGAGCCACAGTAAAGCTGAGCCACTGACCTCCTAGCCCGCGTCTTACATCCCAACTGAGGGCACAGTTCTCTAGGGTGGTCAGATAAAGGATGGAACATGGCCAGGCACAATGGCTCATGTCTATAAATCCCAACACTTGGGCAGGTAAGGTAGGTGGATCGCTTTAACTCACAAGTTGGAGACCAGCCTGGGCAACATGAGAAAACTCTGTCTCTACAAAAATACAAAAATTAGCTGGGTGTGGTGGCAGGTGCCTGTAGTCCCAGCTACTCAAAAGGCTGAGATGGGAGGATAGATTGAGCCTGGGAGGCGGAGGTTGCAGTGAGCTAAGATCGTACCACTGTACTCCAGCTTGGGCAATAGAGCAAGACCCTATCTCTCTCTCTCTCACACACACACACACACAAACGCATACACACACACACACACAAAGTGGAACACCTGTTAAGTTTGAGTTTTAGGTAAACGATTTTTTTATTTAGTATTAGTCATTTTTTATATTACTTGGGAAATATAGTAAAAAATTATTGACCTGAAATTAAAATTTAACTGGGCATCTTGTAATTTACTTGCCAAATCTGGCAGCCCTAGTGACTGTGCCACATGTGGGGATGAAGTCCCACAGTCATGAAGGCAAGAGGGGTACAGGGATAAGGAAACTAGGACACAGCTATCAAAACAACCTACGACCACCCCACCATTTTTTTTCTTTTAACAAAAAGTTTTCTCCCATGTAGTATTTTGTAATTATACAAAAGACGCTGGTAAAATGAAAAATGTATTCTTAACGATTAGAAACAAAATAAAATTTGAAACAGGAAAAAACTACCCCCGGTAGAATAGGAATGGCGCCTTAGCATGATAAGCACGATGAGGAACGTCCTTCTGAAAAAGTCAACTCATACTTGGAATTGCCAGGGAGGCACTCTGTGCTGGAGCTGGTGGAATGGTAAAGATAGGAGTCTCCTCACTGTCCAAATTGTAAGCCAATGCCTTTTCCTTCTGAAACTATAACCTTCAGAGGTTTGGCTATTGAGATATTATAAGTTAAGTAGATCATTGCAGGCTGGACAGCTGACAATCATTTATAATATTCTTTCTGTGAGTAAATGTCTTCCAAGCTTCCTGCAGTGATCTTACAAATGAGTTTTGGCAACACAGTCTGTTGTTAATTGGAGTTTTTCTACACAATCCTGCAAAATTTTTTATGTGTCCACTGACCAGCCTCATCACAAACCAGCCTCCTCTAGCTCAGCCTACCAGCTCATGACTCCTCTTTCAGTCCTCGAATGCCACAAGCTCCTTGCTGTGTTGGAGCATTTGCCCAGAATATCCAGCTCCGTGGAACCCTCCACCTCTGACTCCCAGAACAGCGCCTTCTCTTTCAAGTAGCCTTGAACAGGATTCCTTAATAACTGCATTATCTAAGTACTATCCATCCAAGAACCCTCAAAATTACTTTTACTTTTATTAACTTATAAATTGATATTTATTGTTCACTCTCTACTAGAATACAAAATGCTCAAGGGAAAGGCCCATTACTGTTTTACTTTTCACACTGTTTTCAGAATCTAGCACAGTGCTTAGCACAAAATAGAAAATTCATTTACAGAATATGTGTAAAATTAATAAATGAATGAACAATCTGAATGAGTTAGTAAGTAAATGAATGAATGTTTATGTCTTATCTTTCCTCTGCAAATCATGGTTTGTTCCTAGTTTATTCCTTATGATTAACACAAGCTCTTTTTGTCAGCTCATGTTAGCATATCTCAATTATAAGCAGACAGGCACCAATTTATCTACTTATTTTTTTTTTCATTCATTTGAGAGCCCTTAATATATCCAGCACTGTGCAGATTCTGGTTTTTTTGAACTGTGACAAACCAAATTCATCTCAAAGTAACATCAGAAAACATGTAACATGATGACAAACACCACAAGCTATTGTGGGTCAACAATGTATTTTATATAAATCAATTCCTCTTCCCACATGAACTTCATAAGGCCCAAGTTCGCAAATCAACTTTTTGCCTCCAGCCCTGTGTGCTTTCTGGCTCAAATTTGAAATCCTTTTGTAATATCTGGAGTTGCCAGAAAGGGCTTCAAGGTAGAAAAGACACAAAATGGAGGAGGGAAGTTGGAATGAGATGAACAGTGAAAGGCAGGCAGAGTTCACATAGTTGTGCTGTCACTTCCTGGAACAAACCTGATCAAACTAGTCACCTTTCCCAAGCACTTCTCTGCGATCATAGTACCCGACTTTTTTCATCCTTCCTTTGTGGGTTAGTTTCATGGCAACCATTGAATGCCGCAACTGTCTCTAGCCTAATTTGTGGGTGTAATTTGTGCTTCCGTTCTCCCAGCTTTTCCAAACCTGCTAGCCCACAAGTACTGTTCCTAGAAGAACTCTAATGGCTTAGCTCTATCTAACCTGGCATCTTTTTTTTTTCCCACTGTTCCATCAAATAAAGCTCTCATGTTTCCAAGTAACCTGCCTCTTGAAGAAAGGACTCGGGTACACAAGACTGACCTCTTACTTTTTCTGGGCCTTTGTATCCTGGAGTAGGCGATTCAGAGCAAAAATAAAATTATCAGAAACCAAATGAGATGGGAGAAAAAATACAGAAATGCTGTCAAGGTCACCAGTATATTTTTGTTGCAGGATCACCCTAGGTGAAATTATTTTGATTTACCAATTTGCAGAGATAAAAAATATCCCACTGTGAAAACCACAGTATTCACAGCAGTGTGTGGCACTGATGAGCTACATCATATGATAAGGCAAATTGAGATCAGGCATTTGCAAGGCCATTTCATGATGGGGGAAAAAATCACATGAAGAGTTATAATATGGTTAATGGCATTGCAAGGCTGATCTCACTAATTTTACAATTCTCTTTTATGTGTAGGTTATCATACTAATTAGCTGCCTCTGGAATATTTGTCATTTTAACAGAGCAATTTTGCATTTCCCTTTGCTTTAGTTCTGTGGCCTCCAACCTGACATTCAGAGGTTCCAACAAGTTTCAACACATCACATGTTCTGGAAGATTTGAAACAAGTCACCTCGGAGCCGGAGAACCTTTGAGGATGGCACGGTGGAAAGAACATTCACTTGGAAATCACATGTTGATAATGATGGCAATGTGGATGCTGGCAATTTACTTAATCTCTGAAAGTGTTTCATTAAAAATGAAAATGAGGAACCTAACTTTTGGGCTTATTGTGAGGATTGAAATCATCCCTCTCACATTTCTAACATGTAGTTCAATAAATGGTCCATACAGAATAGTAATAAAACACAATTCATTTTTTTCCTCCTCTTTTGATGGTTGTGTGAAAGGAAAAAAAAAACTCGGAACCCCAATTTACCATGCCAAAAGGAAAAAAATTAAGCTGAAAGCTGAGTTATGTAAGAAGCTGCCTTTCCTTTTGTTTCTAAGCAGATAGCTACAGATAAAAGCTAAGTATCTCCACTGGTGGCTACTCCATATTCACCCTATCTTACGTAAAGTGCTGATTTACTGACACCAGGCAAATACATAATTGACTATCGCCCTACCTGCTCTCTTTCTCTTGCAACATGTGAATTTGGTAATGTGACCATACCCTCCCTCTTTCTCGTCCAGCCAGCTTTTCCCCTTTAAATATTGAACTCCTCAAAAATCATCTTTGGAGAAAGGCACAGACCTGTCTCCCAGACACATCCTTGAACTTGGCAAAATAAAATTCTAAATTGGTTGAGACCAGACTCATGCTTTTTGGTTTACAGTTCCACGATTCATGTGAGTAGATCTAGCAGGGAATAGAAAATTCAAAGCTGTTGGGAAAAATAATTTCATATCCCAGAAGCTTCAAGCGTTCTTTTCCTTCCCACTCCTCTCGGACAAATCAGAGGGTTTGCAAATGGCAGTATAGTAGAAGCTGCTACTTCTCTTAGAGATGTAACACAGGAAGCCAACAATATGCTGTAATCAAGAACAGAGCCTTTAGGTGGGAAAATAAAAATCACTGACCTTGGTTTCAAGTCCAAGTCGTGTTTAAATGTTTTACTATGGCCTAGACACCTTATAAGAACTAGATCCAGAACTTACAGTTTAATTGCATGTACATGTAGATGACATGCATCATGGAAATGGGAAAAGTTAGAACGTTGGCCTGTGGAAGTATATTGTAATCTGTCAAGTATTATTATTGTTGTCGGTTTTGTTATTGTTAAAATACAGGTGGAATCTGGGAAATCTACCAACAGTAACAATGATTATTGTTGCTAAAGTACTAACAAAGGCAAAAAAAAAAACTGCAAAAATGTGGTTCATTCACATACCACTCATGCCAATTATAGTTATAACCATCAGGAAAGCTTACCATTTATCCTTAACATTCTCCTCCAGAAATTAATACCAGCATGTAATCTGAAAATTTGCCACAATAAAATAGGAGCTGGGCTAAATTCTTGACAATGGTTACTTATGGAAATTATAGAACTTTCAGTTATTTCATCCTGAGAAACTCTACAACATCCCAAAGTTATTATTTCCATCTTTGTTTCTAGTCTCCACCAGATCTTAATTTCCTTTCTTGGAGAAGTGTTTAATTGATGTCCCTTTCCCCAAACCATTAATGCCAAATCTTCTTGCATTAGTGTAATCATGGACAGAGCTTTCGAAACATCATAGAAAAAGTATGTGATAACCCCAAAATGGAGTATTTTTTTCTGTTTTTTTTTTTGTTCATTTACATTTGGTCCATATTTATTGTCAGTCAATAAGAAAGACAGAGAGAAGGGGCAAAGGCACAAGGGAGATGATTTCCACACAAAAACTTCTCCCTTCTACACCCTCTTCAGATGTTGTGGCTAAGTCAGCTCTTTTTTATTATTATTATTATTATACTTTAAGTTTTAGGGTACATGTGCACAACATGCAGGTTTGTTACATATGTATACATGTGTCATGTTGGTGTGCTGCACCCATTAACTTGTCATTTAGCATTAGGTGTATCTCCTAATGCTACCCTTCCCCCATCCCCCAACCCCACAACAGTCCCCAGGGTGTGTGATATTCCCCTTCCTGTGTCCATGTCGTCTCATTGTTCAATTCCCACCTATGAGCGAGAACATGTGGTGTTTGGTTCTTTCTCCTTGTGATAGTTTGCTGAGAATGATGGTTTCCAGTTTCATCCAAAGGACATGAACTCATCATTTTTTATGGCTGCATAGTATTCCATGGTGTATATGTGCCACATTTTCTTAATCCAGTCTATCGTTGTTGGACATTTAGGTTGCTTCCAAGTCTTTGCTATTGTGAATAGTGCCGCAATAAACATACGTGTGCATGTGTCTTTATAGCAGCATGATTTATAATCCTTTGGGTATATACCCAGTAATGGGATGGCTGGGTCAAATGGTATTTCTAGTTCTAGATCCCTGAGGAATCGCCACACTGACTTCCACAATGGTTGAACTAGTTTACAGTCCCACCAACAGTGTAAAAGTGTTCCTGTTTCTCCACATCCTCTCCAGCACCTGTTGTTTCCTGACTTTTTAATGATCACCATTCTAACTGGTGTGAGGTGGTATCTCATTGTGGTTTTGATTTGCATTTCTCTGATGGCCAGTGATGATGAGCATTTTTGCATGTTTTTTGGCTGCATAAATGTCTTCTTTTGAGAAATGTCTGCTCATATCCTTTGCCCACTTTTTGATGGGATTTTTTTCTTGTAAATTTCTTTGAGTTCATTGTAGCTTCTGGATATTAGCCCCTTGTCAGATGAGTAGGTTGCAAAAATTTTCTCCCATTCTGTAGGTTGCCTGTTCACTCTGATGGTAGTTTCTTTTGCTGCGCAGAAGCTCTTTAGTTTAATTAGATCCCATTTGTCAATTTTGGCTTTTGTTGCCATTGCTTTTGGTGTTTTAGACATGAAGTCCTTGCCCATGCCTATGTCCTGAATGGTATTGCCTAGGTTTTCTTCTAGGGATTTTATGGTTTTAGGTCTAACATGTAAGTCTTTCATCCATCTTAAATTAATTTTTGTATAAGGTGTAAGGAAGGGATCCAGTTTCAGCTTTCTACATGTGGCTAGCCAGTTTTCCCAGCACCATTTATTAAATAGGGAATGCTTCCCCATTTCTTGTTTTTGTCAGGTTTGTCAAAGATCAGATAGTTGTAGATATGTGGCATTATTTCTGAGGGCTCTGTTTTGTTCCATTGGTCTATATCTCCGTTTTGGTACCAGTACCATGCTGTTTTGGTTACTGTAGTCTTGTAGTATAGCTGGAAGTCAGGTAGCGTGATGACTCCAGCTTTGTTCTTTCGGCTTAGGATTGACTTGGTGATGCGGGCTCTTTTTTGGTTCCATACGAACTTTAAAGTAGTTTTTGCCAATTCTGTGAAGGAAGTCAGTGGTAGTTTGATGGGGATGGCATTGAATCTATAAATTACTTTGGGCAGTATAGTCATTTTCACGATATTGATTCTTCCTACCCATGAGCATGGAATGTTCTTCCATTTGTTTGTATCTTCTTTTATTTCATTGAGCAGTGGTTTGTAGTTGTCCTTGAAGAGGTCCTTCACATCCCTTGTAAGTTGGATTCCTAGGTATTTTATTCTCTTTGAAGCAATTGTAAATGAGAGTTCACTCATGATTTGGCTCTCTGTTTTTCTGTTATTGGTGTATAAGAATGCTTGTGATTTTTGCACATTGATTTTGTATCCTGAGACTGCTGAAGTTGCTTATCAGCTTGAGGAGATTTTGGGCTGAGACAATGGGGTTTTCTGGATATACAATCATGTCATCTGCAAACAGTGACAATTTGACTTCCTCTTTTCCTAATTGAATACCCTTTATTTCCTTCTCCTGCATGATTGCCCTGGCCAGAACTTCCAACACTATGTTGAATAGGAGAGGTGAGAGAGGGCATCCCTCTCTTGTGCCCGTTTTCAAAGGGAATGCTTCCAGTTTTTGCCCATTCAGTATGATATTGGCTGTGGGTTTGTCATAGATAACTCTTATTATTTTGAGATACGTCCCATCAATACCTAATTTATTGAGAGTTTTTAGCATGAAGGGCTGTTGAATTTTGTCAAAGGCCTTTTCTGCATCTATTGAGATAATCAGGTGGTTTCTGTCTTTGGTTCTGTTTATATGCTGGATTACATTTATTGATTTGGATATGTTGAACCAGCCTTGCATCCCAGGGATGAAGCCCACTTGATCATGGTGGATAAGCTTTTTGATGTGCTGCTGGATTCAGTTTGCCAGTATTTTATTGAGGATTTTTGCATAAATATTCATCAAGGATATTGGTCTAAAATTCTCCTTTTTGGTTGTGTCTCTGCCTGGCTTTGGTATCAGGAGGATGCTGGCCTCATAAAATGAGTTAGGGAGGATTCCCTCTTTTTCTATTGATTGGAATAGTTTCAGAAGGAATGGTACCAGCTCCTCTTTGTACCTCTGGTAGAATTCGGCTGTGAATCCATCTGGTCCTGGACTTTTTTTGGTTGCTAAGCTATTGATTATTACATCAATTTCAGAGCCTGTTATTGGTCTATTCAGAGATTCAACTTCTTCCTGGTGTAGTCTTGGGAGGATGTATGTGTCGAGGAATTTATCCATTTCTTCTAGATTTTCTAGTTTATTTGCGTAGAGGCGTTTATAATATTCTCTGATGGTAGTTTGTATTTCTGTCGGATCGGTGGTGACATCCCCTTTATCATTTTTTATTGCATCTATTTGATTCTTCTCTCTTTTCTTCTTTATTAGTCTCGCTAGCAGTCTATCAAATTTGTTGATCTTTTCAAAAAACCAGCTCCTGGATTCATTAATTTTTGAAGGGTTTTTTGTGTCTCTATTTCCTTCAGTTCTGCTCTGATCTTAGTTATTTCTTGCCTTCTGCTAGCTTTTGAATGTGTTTGCTCTTGCTTCTCTAGTTCTTTTAATTGTGATGTTAGGGTGTTGATTTTAGATCTTTCCTGATTTCTCTTGTGGGCATTTCGCGCTATAAATTTCCCTCTCCACACTGCTTTAAATGTGTCCCAGAGATTCTGGTATGTTGTGTCTTTGTTCTCGTTGGTTTTAAAGAATATCTTTATTTCTGCCTTCATTTTGTTATGTACCCAGTAGTCATTCAGGAGCAAGTTGCTCAGTTTCCATGTAGTTGAGTGGTTTTGAGTGAGTTTCTTAATCCTGAGTTCTAGTTTGATTGCACTGTGATCTGAGAGACAGTTTGTTACAATTTCTGTTCTTTTACATTTGCTGAGGAGTGCTTTACTTCCAACTATGTGGTCAGTTTTGGAATAGGTGTGATGTGGTGCTGAAAAGAATGTATATTCTGTTGATTTGGGGTGGAGAGTTCTGTAGATGTCTATTAGGTCTGCTTGGTGCAGAGCTGAGTTCAATTCCTGGGTATCCTTCTTAACTTTCTGTCTCGATCTGTCTAATGTTGACAGTGGGGTGTTAAAGTCTCCCATTATTATTGTGTGGGAGTCTAAGTCTCTTTGAGGTCACTAAGGACTTGCTTTATGAATCTGGGTGCTCCTGTATTGGGTGCATATATATTTAGGATAGTTAGCTCTTCTTGTTGAATTGATCCCTTTACCATTATGTAATGGCCTTCTTTGTCTCTTTTGATCTTTGTTGGTTTAAAGTCTGTTTTATCAGAGACTAGGATTGCAACTCCGGCCTTTTTTTGTTTTCCATTTGCTTGGTAGATCTTCCTCCATCCCTTTATTTTGAGCCTATGTGTGTCTCGAAAATGAGATGGGTCTCCTGAATACAGCACACTGATGGGTCTTGACTCCTTATCCAATTTGCCAGGCTGTGTCTTTTAATTGGAGCACTTAACCTATTTACATTCAAAGTTAATATTGTTATGTGTGAATTTGATCCTGTCATTATGATGTCAGCTGGCTATTTTGCTCGTTAGTTGGTGCAGTTTCTTCCTAGCCTTGATGGTCTCTACAATTTGGCATGTTTTTGCAGTGGCTGGAACTGGTTGTTCTTTACCATGTTTAATGCTTCCTTCAGGAGTTCTTTTAGAGCAGGCCTGGTGGTGACAAAATCTCTCAGCATTTGCTTGTCTGTAAAGTATTTTATTTCTCTTTCACTTATGAAGCTTAGTTTGGCTGGATAGGAAATTCTGGGTTGAAAATTCTTTTCTTTAAGAATGTTGAATATTGGCCCCCACTCTCTTCTGGCTTGTAGAGTTTCTGCCAAGAGATCCGCTGTTAGTCTGATGGACTTCCCTTTGTGGGTAAGCCAACCTTTCTCTCTGGCCGCCCTTAACATTTTTTCCTTCATTTAAACTTTGGTGAATCTGACAATTATGTGTCTTGGAGTTGCTCTTCTCGAGGAGTATCTTTGTGGCGTTCTCTGTATTTCCTGAATCTGAATGTTGGCCTGCCTTGCTAGATTGGGGAAGTTCTCCTGGATAATATCCTGCAGCAGAGTGTTTTCCAGCTTGGTTCCATTCTCCCCGTTACTTTCAGGTACACCAATCAGATGTAGATTTGGTCTTTTCACATAGTCTCATATTTCCTGGAGGCTTTGTTCATTTCTTTTTATTCTTTTTTCTCTAAACTTATCTTCTCACTTCATTTCATTCATTTCATCTTCCATCACTGATACCCTTTCTTCCAGTTGATCGCATCGGCTACTGAGGCTTCTGCATTCGTCACGTAGTTCTTGTGCCCTGGTTTTCAGCTCCATCAGGTCCTTTAAGGACTTTTCAGCATTCATTATTCTAGTTATCTATTCATCTAATTTTTTTTCAAAGTGTTTAACTTCTTTGCTATTAGTTCGAACTTCCTCCTGTAGCTTGGAGTACTTTGATCGTCTGAAGCCTTCTTCTCTCATTTCATCAAAGTCATTCTGTATCCAGCTTTGTTCCATTGCTGGTGAGGAGCTGCGTTCCTTTGGAAGAAGAGAGGTGCTCTGATTTTTAGAGTTTCCAGTTTTTCTGCTCTGTTTTTTCCCCATCTTTGTGGTTTTATCTACCTTTGGTCTTTGATGATGGTGACGTACAGATGGGTTTTTGTTGTGGATGTCCTTCCTGTTTGTTAGTTTTCCTTCTAACAGACAGGACTCTCAGATGCAGGTCTGTTGGAGTTTGCTAGAGGTCCACTCCAGACCCTGTTTGCCTGGGTATCAGCAGCAGTGGCTGCAGAACAGTGGATATTGGCGAACCCCAAATGCTGCTGCCTGATCGTTCCTCTGGATGTTTTGTCTCAGAGGAGTACCCGGCCATGTGAGGTGCCAGTCTGCCCCTATTGGGGGTGCCTCCCAGTTAGGCTACTCAGGGCTCAGGGACCCACTTGAGGAGGCAGTCTGCCTGTTCTCAGATCTCAAGCTGCGTGTTGGGAGAACCACTACTCTCTTCAAAGATGTCAGACAGGGACATTTAAGTCTGCAGAGGTTACTGCTATCTTTTTGTTTGTCTGTGCCCTGCCCCCAGAGGTGGAGCCTACAGAGGCAGGCAGGCCTCCTTGAGCTGTGGTAGGCTCCACCCAGTTCGAGCTTCCCGGTCACTCTGTTTACCTAGTCAAGTCTCTGCAATGGCGGGCACCCCTCCCTCAGCTTTGCTGACACCTGGCAGTTTGATCTCAGACTGCTGTGCTAGCAATGAGCAAGACTCCATGGGTGCAGGACCCTCTGAGCCAGGTGCAGGATATAAGCTCCTGGTGTGCCGTTTTTTAAGCCTATTGGGAAAGCGCTGTATTAGGGTGGGAGTGACCCAATTTTCCAGGTGCCATCTGTCACCCCTTTCTTTGACTAGGAAAGGGAATTCCCTGACCCCTTGCACTTCCCAGGTGAGGCGACGCCTCACCCTGCCTCGGCTCATGCATGGTGCGCTGCACCCACTGTCCTGCACCCACTGTCTGGCACACCCCAGTGAGATGAACCCAGTACCTCAGTTGGAAATGCAGAAATCACCCGGCTTCTGCGTCGCTCACGCTGGGAGCTATAGACCGGAGCTGTTTCTATTCAGCCATCTTGGCTCCTCCCCCCACAAATGGAGTATTTTGAACCAAATGGGATTAGGTCACATGCCAAGCACAGTGGAACTAAACTAGACACACAGAGCCTTTAGGAGTTTGCCTCTACTGCTGCTGCCTCACACACCTGAATGCTTGGCAGGTCCTGAGAGAGCTCCTCTATTCCACCCGCCAGAGATTTAAACAGACTTTCAGTACTAGAACATTCTCTCTGCCCTCTCTTCATCCAAATAAGTCTTACCTATCTTTCATGTTTAATCTTAGATATCCCTCCAGAAAACCTTTCCTAATCACCCCCTCCCACCACAGCCAAGACTGCTTTTAATGGTTCTCCTATGTGCTCCCATCACAGCTACAGGGAGAATTTGGATGACCTGTTCCCAAAATCTCTTTCTCCTTCTAGCCCACCAGCTGCTGAGAATAGGGACTGAGCCTGCTTCACTCTTTTGTTCACGGCCCCTCACACATAGCAGCCACTCAATAAATATTAGCTGAATTAATAGGTTTTGAGAATCCCATCTCGAAAGCATTCACAACAAATAAACTGATTCCTCCAGAAAACAAAGTTAATGGCTCATTATCCGGCGCATTTTAATAACATCAGCTACCTAAGTAGGTAATTCAGGCTTGAATTATATACTTTGCTTTTGAGAAAACCTATCAGTCATCATCGTATCACATTTCATTGCTGTGTAGACACCGCTCTGACGTTATCTTCTTATGATTTAATTTCTGATCAAAGCAGGAACAACCAAGATATGAGACCAGAAATGTATTGGCTCTGCCATTAACCTTGGTGGCTTTGTGGACGTTCCCCAAGCCTCAGTGTGCTTCATCACTGTCAGCTCCACCCCATGTGCTCCAAGAAAGAAGACGAATGAAGAAATTTAAACGTCCAGAGTGGAGCCCATGGGACTACACGTAGGATTGCTGAAGGAATAACTTGGGTATTTTTGCAACTAAATATGGCTGGCATTCAACATCACAACTTCTTCACATTCTCTCTTTCAGTCACTTTCCCTGAAATAGTCACACCGGCTTCTATTGTTTCCCTATGCATCTGAGAGGCTCCGTTGAGGTTTTACAGCCTCGTTCACGAACTCCTACTAACCAGACCCATAAGGTCAGTACCTTTTGAACCCAACTTTAGCTACTCCCCAAGCAGGCCAATTAAGGAGCCCACGTGCTGTAGATTGTATTGCCTCCCAGAATATGATCACATATGGTTTCTTTAAAAGGGGTGGAGGAATGATGAATGTCAAAAACACGTGTTTATACTTAAACCTGTTACGCACAAGAGCTTTCAACTCTTTGGTAAGAGAGTTTCAATGGGGTTATGTGTGTATCTGCTGCCTTTAAGAATGGTTGTCCGTCAAGTGGTTTTGCAGATTCCACAGAATCCCTTAAGGCAGTAGGGAAAAAGCAGAGGGACTGTAACCTGGAAACCAGAACAAGTCGAGGATTCATTCTCACCTCGTGACATCTGCAATTTGTGAAATGGGAAGGCTACAGAATGATCTCATTCACTTGAAGCCAGAGACTCACACCTCCTCCCCTGCCCCTGTGCCTATCATCTGTCTATTTTTAAAGGCAAGGAATCTTAAATGTGCTTCAAAAAACTAAAACTAAAGTGATGCTCACAAAAGCCAAAGTCCCTGGTTCAGTGACTGGATCTCCAGAGAGGAGGGTCAGAGCTTTATTTTTGCTTTCTGTCTCTTCCAAAGCATGCAGGAAAAACAGTTAACAGCCATTTGACAATTGCAATTGAGTTTATCTCGGCTACTTTGGCTACCTTCCCTCAGGTACCCAGGAGCAGGTACTTTTGACTAGAGGCAGAGGTCACTTGGTATCTTTTAATGAGCCCTCTGAGGCCAACAATTCTGAGTGCTGTCTTAGATTTTTCTTCCACACAAAATTCGTTTCAGCATTTTACATAAAATTTGTATTTTTATAAGAACCTAGGGACTGCAGCTGAGACAAAGCTTTAGTTTCTGCAATCAAATCTATAAGAAAACTAAAGAATAGCTTTACCTTATTAAAAAACACCAGCATGAGGAACATTATAAGATTTAACAAGCCTTCAGTTACCCATTTTTTTTCCCAGTTACTTTTGAATGCAACTTGGAGACTCTCCTTATAATGAGACCAGTATTGGCTAGGGTAGGAAAAAAGAATTCTTCTTTAAAACATTCTAAAGAGAAGGTTAAATAAATAAGTGCATGTGGAAAGATAAAATGTCTTGTATTCCCCAACCCTTCCATTTCCCCAGATTATCAGCTTAAAGCCTCAGACTCACGATGACATTGAGGTCAGAAAATGGGTCTCATTTCTTTAATCTATGAAGCAGCAGATGTGAAGGTGGAATAGACTAGCTGATCTTTAAGGCAGAGCTTTCCAGCTGCTGTGCCAGGCACTCTGCTAAATCTCAAATGGATCACCAGTGTGCCAAGATTTTGATCAACTTTCTTGATGACAAGGCACAGTTGGACAACAACAGCCCTTAAGCCAATCATTTCCAGTTACAAGCATCTTTGTCTGTTTATTCCAATGTGCTATAAAAGTATTTTCACTGTATGTATCTGCCATGATGTGAAGGTGTTAGAACACACTGGTTTAAAGTCTCTTCCAGTTCTGTTGTTCAATTATTCTAATTCGTATTTCCATCAAGTAGGACTTCATTGGTGACCACTGCAGGGCTACTGAGTACTGCTGGGGAGGTGGCACTTCGTGTTCTGTGTGATGGTACCCCTGGAGGTATGCAATACATGACATGCACAGCCCTGAACAAATAAGTGGAATGTGAAAAGAAAAGAAATATGCGGCAGAGACATATTAGGTACTGAAGTTTTTTTAAGCAAACAAGAGATTGCCCAATGAACTAATACTTAGGACCATCACTGGGAAAGGGAAAGGTCACGGTAAGTAAAGGGACTCATTTTCCCTTGAGGTACTCACTTTTATGGAAACCTAACAGATATCTTGTGGAAAACAAAGATGAAAACACAAATAAAAGAGGAAATAAAGAGGAGATGCAAAGGCTGTCACTTAACTCTCGGAAAGATTTTGAGTTGGGCAAGTATCCTGCCGTATGACACAAGTGAACTGAGGAGCCTCTGTTCAGTAAAGGAAGAATGTTTGATTGCTGAGGGAAGAAATCACTGGGGTGCAAAACTATGGGGACCCTTAAATTTTCCTCTGACCCAAGTGCCAGGGCTTGGTTTCCTCAAGAAACAGAGGCTGTCAGAAATGAAACAAACAAAAACACAGCAATCCAAATCAAAAGAGTTGAAAATACTAGGCACATCGCAAGAAACTGAGAATGTGAGAACATCTTATTCTTTGCAGAAGAAAGGTACCACTGGTGGGGAAAAGGTGTCTCCTACCATGAAGAATTGGCAGAGTGGAGTTGTGAAGCTGGGAGAAGTGACATTAAGGAGGCAAAGTAGGTGTAAAGAGTTAGAAGGTCACATATCCACCAAAGGAATTGCGGTAAATTTAGCACCTTTGAAGGCTTTCAGATAGACACTGTAAAAGTAAAGGCAAAGAAGACATTGATCATTATAGGAAATTTTTTCACCGCTTTGTATTTGTTTATTACTTATAATCTTGCTTAATTTAAAAGTCATATATACGCCTTACAGAAAGCCTGATGAAAATGGAAAAATATAAACAAGAAAAAACTTACCCTTAATGCTACAGACAGGGACTGTCACTGTTAATATTGCACGAATAAATTAAAATGTACTTAGCTATTACCTATGGTTGGACATTTAGACTCTATTGTTTCATTATGATAAATCCTCAATAAACATATTTTCCCTATCTTTGATCATTAGGAAATAAATATTCTTTGTTCCTATTGCTGATTATTTCTTTAGAATAGATTCTTTTCTGAGACAGTCTGGGTAAAAAAGTATGAATATCTTAAGAACCTTAACACATACAACTAAATGAAATGCTTTCCAGAACCCTTGTACCAATTGTCACCAACATTTGAGAGCTCATTCAGTGCCCCTGACTAGTTTTGATTATACTTTCACTTATACTTATACTTTTGCCAAATTAATGTGACATCTCCTTGTAGTTTTAGTTTGTGCTTCAGGTCAAATCTTTTTTATATGTTAATTACCAGCACTAAAATTTTTTCCCCAGCAATAGAATTTTAATGGCAGAAAAGAGATACTCATGGAAACCTTGACCAGGCTGGGAGATGAAGGTATGGAGGGACAGGGAGTGGCGGAGGAAGAACTCAGGTTTACAGATCAGTCAACTACAGACGGTGCACCAAATCTAGCTTGCTGCCTGTTTTTGTATGGCCCACATGTCTGTTCCCTTTTTAAATGCTTAAAAACAACATCCAAAGAACATTATTTTGTGACATGTGAGAATATGAAATTTTAATTTGTGTCCATAAATAAAGTTTTATTGGTTCCAGGCTAATTATTTCTGTGTTGTCTATGGCTTTCACACTGCAACAGCAGGGTTCAGTAGTTGTGTTAGAGACATTACGGATCATGAAGCCTCAAATACTTACCATCTGGCCTTTTACAGAAAATGTTTGGTGACCCCTGTTGTAAGTGATTACTTACCCCCTGCTGGGAGTATAGAAATGTTATGATTAGTAAGAAGTGGTTGGATTGCTCAAGTTTCTTCAGTAAGAACATTCACTAATCCGAGATACTCATGCACTTCACCTTTAGGAGTGTAGGATTACAAGAGTGTCACTGAGCAGAGGTGAGCATCATTCAGATACACACCAAGGGAAGTGAGAGAAGTGAAGGACCAGATTGTTCTTACAAAGTAGTTTCAAAGCATAAAAGAATTTGAAAATCTCTGTGGCCACTGAATTATTTGTTTTCCTTGCTAACAGCAAATGTTCAAACTGAATTGAAGCCATGAGTCTTCCTGGAAACTCACAAACACAGAATACTATATGTATATGTGTATATATAAATAGTAATATATATTATATAAAATATATGTTATTATATATGTATAATTATTATATTCTAGAAGAGCAAAGCAAATCCATGAATTGACTCAGTAGCAGAGGAAGGTAGAAAGGTCCTGGACTGAATATGAAGAAGTCTAGAAATTTAGCATTTGCCATTAACTTGGCCATGTAACCCTGAGAAAATCACCTGACACGTCTGAGAGGTGAGCTGGAGGAGAGTTAATGTTTCTATCAGCTCTGGTATTTGCTGATTTTTCTTAGTCTTGATTCAGTGTTGCCTGGATCAACAGCAGCAGCATCACCCAGGAACTTCTTAGAATTGCAAATGCTTGGGCCCTGCCACAGGCTTACAGAATCAGAAGTTCTGGTGATGGGCCCCAGCTTTTGGTCTTAATAAATCCTCCAAATAATTATGTTGCATGCTAAAGTCTGAGAAGTTAAGATCTCTAAACTGTGCTTCTCTCTTGAAGATTTTCCAATTCCAAAAAGGATTTACGATATTTGATTTTAAAATCTCAGTTACACATTTACATTTGCAAACACGTTGCCTCAAAAAATACTCTCCAAATGACTCATTTTCTCCTTCCACTGGAAGTACAGGTTTGTTGAAAGATCATACTCATTAAGCAGGACCATCATCCCAACTGAATAAAGATCAAGAGCCATGGGGAGGGGTGGGTGGAGAGAAGGATGCCCACCATTCAGCTGACATACTTGGCACATGTGCCCCTGCAAGGCTGCAGCCTGGAAACAGCCCGCAAAAGCAGAGACAGACCCTCCTAGTAATCGACCAGTATGGAACCTGCTGTTACTCAGTGTGGCAAATTATACTTAAGCTATAAAAAGACAACCTCGAAAGTTATGAGTCTTGTACCTTTGCATGGGTTTGAACTGAGACTTGATGACAGACAGCATCTGGATGAATTTCTGCCTAACCACAAATGTGAATACCATCCTATCAGATGGTGCTGTGGGAATGTGCTGTTCTAGAAACCTGGACACCTGGCCTCATATCACACTTTGCCAAAGACTGGTTATGTGATCCTGAGAAACTCATTTAGTCTGTCAAGGCTTCAATGAACTCATTTAGAAAATATAAATAATACCAGTTATTGTACTCACCTCATAGAGTTCTGGGGAAGATCAAGTTGTAAGAAGTGGTGCAAAGGCCCTTGAGTACTCTCAAAATGCAAATTGTTGTTATACATGAATGCCTAATAGTGTTCAGAACATACTGCTTATATCGGTTAGGATTATGTTCAATTGAATATAAGAAAAGCTCAACCAAGATGGCTTAAACCAGATAGGATTTTGCTTTTTCCATGAAACAAGTCCAGAGACAGGCAGCCCAAAGCTGGGTGCAGTTGCTTCAGGAATTCAAAGGATCCTGGCTCCATCTAGCTTCCTGTTCTAGTGTCCTTAGTATTCAGCTTTCACCTTCACAGTTCCAAAATGAAGATCCCTCCCCACCCTCCAGGCATCTATGTTCCAAACAGGAAAAGATCTACCTGCCGAATCTGTGCCTTTACAACAACAAAACCGTAACTTTTTTGGAAGCTCCATCTAACAAAGAGCATATTCAACCAAAATATTAATGAAAGCAACAATTGAAACAAAATATATAGCATAATTAAAATATATGTGTTAAATTCCTAACAGTAAAATAATTTAGTAAACATAGAAATTTACCTTTAAAAAGGGGAAAGGGAGTGGAGGCATCATAATGTCAATTAGTTGGGGCTGCTAAACGGTCTAGGCAAGAGCAAAATACACAAAGGCCAGCAGATGGGCACAGGTCTGTGGTTGCAAAAGAGGCTGGTCACCTGCAAAACTGATATTTTTATCCTCTAACGTGACATAAGGTTCTGCCATCAAGAAAGAAAGGGCTGGGAAGGACATCTAGAATGACTGCTGAATAAACAATCAAGTATGTTTTTCATCTCTGGTTTGTCTTTCTACCCTCTGTTTCAATCTCATTGTCATTAGCTTGCCTCGAGTGAATATTTTGCTACTGATTTGGTTTCTCTTTTGGTTTTTATTATTGGCCAACCTAAGGAATTTTCTCTTAACCTATGACTTTCTACCATTTGCATCGTTGTGATTTTCAAGTATGGAAAATTTCAATTGTTATCTTTTAGAATGGTGCCACTTCATTATCTCTTTTCCATTTTACCAGAACCCGTATTTTGAAATTATTTCCATCATCTTATTTTGTGTTTTCTATTTACTTTTTCTTTGCTTTTTCTCTTTCCATTCTTCCAGTTGGAATAATGAAGTTTTATTTATGCCCCTTCCTACTTCTTCTATTGGTATCAAAGCAAACATCCTATTTTTACTCTGTTATGAGCTGCCCTTAATTTCTATCATGCATATTTGACTCAGTAATTTCTAAAAGTATCATTATCTTTTTCCCTCTCTTAAATAATACAAGTACCTAAGAATGCTTTAATTCAAATCACTTTTTTCCTTCCATATTTTTGTTATAATAATAATGTATATTTATTTTGGGGGAGTTCTTTAAAAATGGCATTGTTTTAAAAATATTAAAATGAAGAGACAATGATGAAAGGGATGGAATTAGAAACTATAGATCATTAGAATTGCTACAAACAAGTGTAAAATTTTGCTTTTTGCTCTGGGGGAACATCCTATAACAGGTAATTTAAAAGTTTTTAAATAATATAAAAGGGGACCTAAATACCTGAACATTTAAACAAAATGAAGCAAAAAAAGGAAACAAATTGCAAGAGATGGAAATTACATTTTAAAGGCTGAAAATAATAAAGAAATTCACTAAACAACAGGCCCTATATTCCTGGCTCCTTCAGAAAGATTACTGAATGGAAACTGGGAAGTGGTTTGGGGAATAGCAGATTCTGGGATACAGTAGGAAGTTCACAGGTTGGCACTGGCTAGAACAGCTGAGTTTTGAAGGCACTTTGCAGACACAGGGGTGCTGGTGGCCCTGAAGCACAAATAATGAATATTTAGATTACAGATATATAGAATGTATATAGATATATCGATAATAATGCATATTTAGATCTATATATTTACACTTGTTTTGCTTTCTATTTTTTCTTGCTTCCCACATCTTCCTTTTTCTTTAATGAGAGCACATCTTTTAGTAGTTCCCTGTAAAAGTATACGATTAGTAAACTGTCATTTTTTTCCTCTGAAAATTTCTTTATTTTACCTTCTTTATTAAGAGGTATAGTTTCCCTTGGATCTCAGAAGATATTATTATTCCATTGTGTTCTGCCATCCATTGCCACTGCTGGGAAATATACTAGTCAATTCGTGATTCCTCTGTTTGAGAAAATTTCTTTTTTCTCTGATTCATTTTAAGATCTTCCTCTTTCATATTCTCCAGTGTCTCACAATGTGTCTAGCATGTGTTTTTTATTTATCATATTCAGGACTTAGTGTGCTTTGTCAATGGGATAATTCAATTCAAGTATGGAAAATTTCAATTCTTACCTTTTAGAATGCTAGTTCTTCTTCATTCTCTCTGCTCTGTTTTACCAGAACCCATATTGGATACACTTCATACCTTTTCACATTCTCCCCCATGTTTCTTAACTGCTCTTTCATGTTTTTCAGTTCTGAGATCTATAGTGTGGATGACTTCCTCAGGTGGATCTTCCAATCGCATCAATCCTCTCTCAGCTGTATCTAATCTGCCATTTAACTCATCAACTGAGTTCTTAATTTCGAATACTATATTTCTTATTTCTGTAATTTTTATTTAGCTCTTTTTGAAACTGATATTTTGCTTACAGACCTATTTTTATTATACACTTTATTTCATTAATTCATGTTAAACATATTAACGTATAATCTTTCCTAATATGTTCGATTATATCCTCTTTTTAGAGTACTAATCCTCCTATGTCTTGCATGTAAGCTCACATGTTTATAATTTTGGTAAAATGAACTCAAACTCACTAAGTCTTGTTTATCTTTGGGAGTTCTATAAGCATTGCATTTTGAGATTGTATCACAGAACAATTCTCATTTTCTTCTGCCAGGATCTCTAAATTATTAATCATCTTGAATGTATTTTATGTTAATTTCTTGTCCAGAATTCCTACACCATGTGAGCTGTGTAAACGCTCATGTTTTCCTCACCCACACTGGAGGTATTGGGTTTTGATTACTTGTGGATGACTGTTTTTACACAATAAAGCTCCTGGAATAAAATAACCCAGAAAACACCCACTACCAATGGGTAGTTTTTGATTCTTATACATGGAACACAAATCCATCTTTCTCACCTTATCTAGGTCAAGGTCAAGTCACTTGTCACCATGTGGGGCGTATATTTACACATGCTTTGTTAATAGCTTTTCTTTCTTTCTGATAGTTATTCAAGGCTATAAAGTTACACCTTAACAAACAGGATTTTAACACAGGATTCTAAATAGAGTAACAACATTTCTTAAGGCTTAACATTTGCTAAACTGGTTTTAAAGTGAAGTCTACTTTTAGCACTTGCTTTCCTTTAGTCTGGTTGCCAGTCACACCAACATTTGACTCTGTTTTGTTACTTGGTCTCTAATCACCAAATTTTTCTTGTTTCAATCCCCAAATCTCTTTATTCATTTTTGTACTCTATCGCATTCTCATTTTTTCTCATACACAAGTTCACAAGTGTGCCAGTTGTATTTCTTCCTCTAAGTAGTAATTAAGGATGTATGTCATTTCATAGAAGAGACTCTCCTTTCCCCTTCTTCCAAGGCTTATGCCATTTCTGATCCTACTTTCAGACAGTAGTAAGTACTACTGCCCTTATCTTAGCCACCTGCCAATACCATCATATCCCTTTGTGTTGACAATGCTATATATGGTGCTGCAGTTCCTAATCAGCTGCTGGATCTAAGTTCTTATATCTCCATCAAAGTCAGAGCTCCTTCTGTTTCCAGTAGAAAGGAACTTATCCTCTGAATATGAGATAGATCATTTAGCTGTCTGGTGGCTCCAGTTCCTTAAGTTTATTCAAAGGTAGCCTTGATCCTACAGGTTGACTATTTCCTCTGCCGTGGAATTCCTTTCATGTTCCCCAGTAATTGGCCTGAAGAAAACTAAGAGGCAACATTATTAGCCTCCCTCCTTTGATTCCAGTGTGTTTAGAGGTAGGGTGACCATGTTACTTAGCTTCCAAACAGAGATACTTTTGAGCATGAAAACGGGCACTTCTGTAATTTCAACAGGAAGGCATAAGCCAGGACTGTACCGAACAAACTACCCTATTTTCAGATCGTTATGTATGTAGAAACCACGACTGCTTGCTTTGACCTTATAAAGTTCCAGATATGCACACTCACACACACACACACATACACACACACACTGTATATATATATATATACATACACATATATGTACATAGTTATATGTGTATATACATATATATACATATACATAACTTTATACATATATATGTATAAAGTTAAAGGCATATACACATACATATGTATATGTATGTGTGTATATATGTATAATGTATACATATATACACAAATTAGGTGCCAACATGACCATAACTTCATAAGGGAAGTAAGTTACCTACTTATGTTTCCTAGGGTAGGTTTTGTTTGACAAGACTAAAGAGATGTAGAAGAAAACAAGTGTGAGAAATGAGATACCAGTTAACAGGGGCAGACAGAAAGAGGGAGAGGAACAAGGGGAAACCACAGGCCCTACGGTTAGGGGAGCAGCTTAGCACTCCTCTGGTATACTTGCCTTGGCTGAATGGTGCTCTGTCAATTTGCTACCAAGTTAAGCTGAGAGATATTATGAGAATAAGCTTTATGAAGAAAAAGCTTTATGTGTAAAAAGCTTTACTACACTTACTATCATGTTTTTGAGGACATAGTTCATTACTTGACAGTTTCTTCTTTATGAATACTCATAGGAGAAATTTCTCACAATTTGGTCTTAATACCAAAAACTTATGTCTATCCTGAACAATTGCTTTACATTATGTTTATTTTATGGACCCAGAATCATGTGCCTATATGCCTTTTGTTTTGCAAACTAGAAAGCTCAGAATAAAATTTGTGGCCTCTAGGAAATGTACGTTACATATATTTTACATATAAACTCCTCTTATTAGTCTATCCTCATTTTCCCTCTAACCAGATTATCTCACCTGTCTCTATTTTATTTCACCTTTAAAGTTAAAGGCACTTTAAACGAAATGACAATCCCATCTAGCTAGCTCTTTACCAAAAAATTTACTTCTCTTTTTTAAACTATTGTCTTATTTTGATGACTATAGAGATATAAACTTTATTAAGTCAGCATTATATTCAAAGATGCCTATGTGTACAGATTTAGACAGAACTTTTCACTTTGTGAATGAAAGAATGGCAGGAAAAAAAGTCAGGTACATGTGTCACCAGGCTTAACTCAGACAATTCTTCTTATCAAACATTCTTCATTAAAAAATCTCACTTGACTAATTTTACTTTCAAATGCCATGAACACTGTCACAAATCATTTAGAGTTTCTAGAAGTAAGAATCTGTTATGAGGAACATGCTATAATGATCTGGATACCATCCTGACATTTTATTCCCTTGGTATAAGATTTCTGACGGGCTATGTTTAACAGGAAAACAAAAGTTTGTAATAAAGCTTAACACTGCAATAATTGACTATAGTGTAAATAGAATTTCCCAATGCAGCCTACTTCCACCACTTTTATTTTTCTATTTCTGAAAATTGTTTATTGGCCATTAGATCCAAATGTGGAGCATGGCCTTTATTACCTTGCAGGAAGATATTTCAAGATGTGCTATATAAATCCCCTACTGTCCCTCTGTTTCCTCTCACCAGCAGCTCAGTCATCTGGATGATAAATAAGCTCATGCTGGTGTTAGCGTTTAACCAGCAATGAATTTCACTTTATTGCAATATTTATGAAAGCTTTTTAAAATGTGGTTAAGTGAAAGTCTTCTCATAGGCTGCAATCAATATTTCTTAGCATGAGGTAGAGAATCCAAATCTTCAGAGTTCCTTTCTTCTAGTGAGATCTACATTGCTTTCTGGACAAAGGACTCCAATTTTATTAGTCAGGAAGACCCTTCATTTTAGAAATTTTTTATAGTTTTTTTTATTATGAAAGTTGTAGTATATTATGTTTTGCTATTGCTTTTCTTCGCATCCCCCCCATCCCACCCCTTTGGCTGTAAAAGAACATGCGACTGGGGAATTTAGGCCAAGAAACCTGAGTCACAATAATTACCATTTCCAGGCTACAACGCTGTGTTTTCTATTAAGCCTGCAGAGCAATTAGCAATGTTTTATAACAGCTGTGAGAATTGTTGCTTGACCTCGTCTGATTACAGTTCTGACACTTTTAAGAACAAATTGGTAAACACTGTTGGCTTCAGAGGCCCTTTCAGAGTTTGTAGGAGAGGAGTTGGCATGTGGGGAAGGAGAGTCTTTGACAGAAATGGGCTCAGAGGTGGCCCAGGTTGGAGAACAAATGATCCAAGAAAAATGTTGTCTTGTTAGCATGCAAGGACAGCTGGGATTTTTTGGGCTGGGACTCAAAGGCAAAGCCCATGTCAGCATTTGACAAACCTACAAAGATACCAGCCAGCCTGGCCCAAGGTGAGAGAAAAGACAGCCGTCTTATTCCTAGACATCAACTGAGAATAAATCCTAGATGGAGAAAAAGCCCAGCTCTTCCAATTTTCAGTTGTCTGATTGCGATTTCAGTCTTTGCAAGGAGCCCTTTAAGTGTCCCTGTTGTGCCACCAAAGTGGACTTCCGGCTCCAACATGGTCCTGGCTCTGACACGCAGTAAAAACAAAGAAGGTCTTAAATAAGGTGGAGTGACAGCATGCTAGGGATGACCACAGGTTTTGGAGCCAGCCAGAACTCAGGTTGAATCTCAGCTCACCTGTCGCTTGGCTGTAGACAAGTAACATTACTTATCTGAGCTTTAAATTCCTTGTCTGTAAAGTGGAATCATTTTTTCAAATAAAAGCTAGTGAATATGAAGTGGTAAGAGAAAAAAAATGGTGGATTAGGGAAAGGGTAACCAAAAAGTTCACAGATCAAATTCGGTCTACTGTCTATTTTTGTAAATAAAATTTTATTGGAACACAGCCATGCTCACTAGTTACAGACCATGGCTGCCTTCATGCTACAAAAGCAGGGTTCAGTAGTTTTAGCAGAGATCCATATGGCCAGCAAAGCCAAAAATATTTACTACCAGGCTCTTCACAGAAAAAGTTCACCAACCCCTGGACTAGGCTATTTGGGGTCTTCATCTACAAGGATAATCTGAAAAGCAAAATCTATGGGGTGACTGTTCCATCAGAGGTTTAAAACGTGATGTTATAGCATGCTGATGTTTAGTAGTCAGTGGTGAGACGTGTCCCACATACTTTGTTACATGTAAGTAGTATTTACAATATATTTTGTAAATAATTTTCTTATTTTCTAAATTAGTATAGATTTAAAGTAACTCTTATAACAGTATTACAAATAGATATTTGTTGTTTTCCCTAATTCTATAGGCATGAAGAATAATAGCAAACATTTAGTTTGTAGTTTTTCAGATGCTGTGCTAAATACTTTATACTAATTATCTCATTTAATGCTCATAAGGATCCTCTGATAGGTGCTAATATTAGCCCCAGAGAGCCTATGCAACTGAGCAATCTCACCAGCTGCGGAATCTAAGACAGATCTACTGAACCCTATGGCCTACTGAACCCTATGGCTCTGTGCTTGCTCACTGAGCCACTAGGACTGAAACTACAAGCAGTCCAGCAAAACCTATTCTCCCCGTCTTCCACAGAACCTGGACTTCATCTGACCTTATGGCTGAACTACATTTCCATGCCTCCCTTACAAATGCAGGCCTACTGGCTGAGTTGTGTCCAGTGGTGTCATGTGTGTCTCTTCTGGGCTGGGGTTTCTAATTGAGCAGGTGCCTCTCCATTCTCCCCTTCCCTTTCACCATACGGCTGCAGACAGTGACTAAGTTCTAGAGGATGGCAGAGCTACCAAATGGAAGGAGTCCAGGTCTCTGAACTGCCAAATGGAGGAGAGCTCTTTCAATACTGAAGCATCCACTTTAGACTGTTACATAAAGAAGAAATAAGCTCCAACTTTGTGCCAATTTGTGTTTGCAGCCATTTATTACCGTAGTTTAGCCTGCCCCAACTAAGAAAGCCATAAAAAGACTTTGATCTACTCTGTGCTTGTCATTATTGCTGTCGGCATAATAATTTCTCTCACCAACTAACCTTGTGTCCCTTTGATATGTTTTTGTCTCAGAAGCCTTTTCTTTTCCTATTCCTTCTCCTCTGCCTCTGCCACAGTTCCTTCCAGGATCCTCCAGCCCATTTTCTTTTCTTTGCCTCATGGCCAGTGTTTTCCATTATCACTCTCTCCTTCCTGTCTACTCAGCTCCCTTCACCGCTGCCAAAGCATCATTCCTTCCTTAATAGAATCATTTGATCCCTTTGAAGTATGAGGCTCGAGTATACACAGAATGCATCTGTGTGACAATGGCACCATTATCCTGACCCCAAAGCCCTCTGATAGTATTTAAAAGCACTTAAGATGACAATAGTCAGAGAAAGAAGTATGTCAGAGAAAAGCAGGCAAGAAAACAAAAAACGAAAGATGGCCAAATGTGTTCTCTTTCTACAAGTAACTTTACAGTCTAGAAGGAATGCGGTAAAGACAGCCAGTGCATGTGCTTGGGGATTTCACTAAAAGATAGGATGAACTACTAAAAAGGATATATAGGGAGTCCAATAAGTTCAAATAGTAGGAAATAAGGTTTGAAACCTCATTTCCAGTTCCACTGAAGTCAAGATAAATTCACAGTTTGTGTATGAATTACTTTCAACACTAAAGAAGAAAGATGCATGTTTTAAAAATCCATTGTGTGTTTACAGAAACCACACTGTATTATGGTCTTAGCCCCGGACGCCGTTCTCCTATGGCAGACAAGGACAAATGGGCACAGCTTATGAAAGGGTCATCTTTATGGAAAGGCTCTGTGCCCAGAAGTTCCATATGGAAGCTCAGCTCAGAAAAGCACACTGTGGACCTGCAGTGTCACCTCCACTTAAACATTGTCCTTCCATGCATTTTAAATGAAGGATATTGAGCATAACTTTCTTTTAAAACAATGTTGATTGGCTTGTGGTTTAATATAGTGAAGACCTATGGGACCACTGATCGACATACAACATTTGCTCTTAGGCTTAATTTTTTTCTTTTTTTTTGAGACAGAGTCTTGCTCTATCACCCAGACTGAAGTGCAGTGGCTCAATATCAGCTCACTGCAACCTCCACTTCCCAGGTTCAAGTGCTTCTCCTGCCTCAGCCTTCTGAGCAGCTGGTATTACAGACACCTGCCACCATGACTGGCTAATTGTTGTATTTTTAGCAGAGACGACACTTCACCATGTTGGTCAGGTTGGTCTGGAACCCCAACCTCAAGTGATCCGCCCACGTTGGCCTCCCAAAGTGCTGGGATTACAGGCATTTGCCACTGTGCCTGGCCAAGGCTTAATGTTTCAAACCCTCTTACTATGTTTTTTGAGTCTAGTTCTGGTGTCTGTTTGGATCCATTTTTCTGCTAGGCTAGAAGTTGTTATTCCTATCAGTTTTTGGTATGGTCCACTTCTGAACTTAAAATTTGGCTCTTTTAGAATTTTGCCAAAAATAAAGGGACTTAGAGTAGGGCTTTGAGGGTGTCTCCTAGGAATAAATGACTTGTGAAGACGGTTGAGAGGGAAAAGGGTCATTTGGACAGGGTAAACCTTTGTAACCACCTCCTATGAATAAACGAACCAGACCGAAGGGAGAAAAGAATCTCAGAAAGGCCCTAAAATAACAGCCATCATCATCATCTCTATTAACTAATAATTAGCAACATGAGATAATGAATTCCTAATAAGTGTAGCCATTTACCACAGATTTGAATCCTCGTTCAATTCCTCTTAATTTTTGTCATCATGAGCAGGTCACTTGTTTCTTAGAGTGTTAGCTTCTTTGTTTGGAAAGCGATGATAATAATACAGATCCCATAGTTTGTAGGCTGACCGTAAGGGTTAAACAAGACAACATATGTAAAAGTGTCTGGCACATAACTGGTGATTATTTTCAGTTTGGTATGTCCCCTTTCTAACAGTGTAATCATGATGGAATTGTCAATAAAACTGCCCCATCAGCCTGGCCAAGGGATGACTGTGTATGCAGTGGGAGGCCAATCACACACTCTCTCTCCTGGGAATCTAAAACATGTGTGAGTCATTAACAACGAAGAATTGCAGGAGATGAGTCTTTCTAGTTGCAGCTTCTGAAATAAGGTATAGCGGTCCTTAAGTTCCTCATACCAGACTCCAGAGAACTCTCCTAGTTCCCGTCCTTGACAAGATCCAATTGTTCAATTTTGCCTTAGAGTCTGGGATCTACCCAGTCTCCTTGCTTCATAAATCCCTTTTTCCCCTGGAGTTAGCCACTGGAGAGTTATATGCTTGCAAACAGAGTCCCAACTGAGACACCATGCTACCGTCTACAAAGATATGGCAATACTGACACAGAAGCACAGACTGTAATGATATCTTCTTTGCCATCACTCACCCCTCCAACCCAAGGAAAATCAACCAACCTAGTTTCTACTACTACATAACAACACAGAATAAACCTAGGTGCACATCGACAGTGGATTGGACAAAGAAAATGTGGTACATATACACCATGGAAACTAAGCACCCAGGAAAAAGAACAAAATCATGTTCTTTGCAGCAGCATGGATGCAGCTGGAGGCCGTTATCCTAAGCAAATTAACTCAAGAAAAGAAAACAAAAAACTGCATGTTCTCACTTATAAGTGAGAGCTAAACATTGAGTACACACGGACATAAAGATGGGAGCAACAGACACTGGGAACTACTAGGGGGGGAAGGGAAAAGGGGACATGGGCTGAAAAACTACCTATTGGGTACTATGCTCATAAAGATGGGAGCAACAGACACTGGGAACTACTAGAGGGGGAAGGGAAAAGGGGACATGGGCTGAAAAACTACCTATTGGGTACTATGCTCACTACCTGGGTGACATGATCATCCTTACCCCAAACCTCAGCATCACACCATATATTCATGTAACAAATCAGCATTTGTACCCCCTGAACCTAAAATGAAAGTTCAAATTTTAACAAGTAAATATGCATTTGCTTTTAAAGACAATGGTGATAGTGCTCCTAACAGTGTAAAAATGGCTCCATGTTGACGGTTGGGAGCTGAAATAAATTTTTTGCCTAATGTAGATTCTCTCTTCTTTAAAGTCAAAAACTATAGAACTATGGACCCAAGGGAAGCACTAAGTGGTCACGAGAGACAGGGGCTTGCCCTCTTCCATGGCAAAGCTTAAAGAGCTTCATGGAACATCCTAAGGGCTGTTTTGTCACAGAAACAATCTGTAAGAGCCACCCAGGAATAGTGCCTCTGTTAGAAGGGTCAACACTGCAATGTTGACAAACAAGTAAATACCAGGATGTGGTTCCCAGCATGGCCAAGCCAAGTTAAGTTTCTACCCACTTACAACAACTGGAACTTGCCCTTGAAGCTTGTTCTTAACAAGCAGGCCCCATGAGGCAAAGGAAGCTGTCAGCAGATGCTATTACCTACACTCCCTAGAAATCTAAGCCGGGAAAACAGACAAAGCAAAAATCAAGAGTGAAAAGCTAAGGTCCAAGAGAGCAAACTAGGAATCCACTGAAGGCATGTGAAATTTAAAAACAAACTCTTAAAGTAAAAGTATTCCTTGCAAGGAATAGCAATAGACATGCCCGAGGAGGTGGTATCACATGGAATCTGTTGAAACAATCATTTTTAATGCATGGATGATGCTCGTTCTTTGTAGCAAGCCTAGAACGGCCCCCTTCTTTAAAATTACAGAATTATTTCAAACAGTAAATCATCCTTTCCAATCATTTTATTCATCTCCACTTTGTTCCTTTTACCACCTGCCACAGCTAAACTTTTTATTTTTCTTCCATCCACTAATGTTTAACCTTATTCAATTTCAGGCAACCAGAATGAAAAAATAGAAGACATACACCCCTGGCAACTCTAAAACACTTTATTTCCATCCATCATTACTTCCTTTTCTTGCTTCTCTGAAGAGGTATTTCTATAGTGGCCAGGTTCAAACCTTTTCCCCACACTCTCCAGAAATGCCCCTCTTCTTGACGACTTTGCCCTGGTCATAATCCTCTTTCTCTCTCCCCTTGATGTTCTCTCCCTCTACTTCTTTCTCTCTCCTCCTGTCTTTCACATTCCTTCTCGCTATAGTGGCTCCCCCCCAACCACACACATACACAGAGCCTACAGATAGAAGGCATTTTGATTTTCCCCTTCTCCCACTCTTTCTGGGAATAGAATAAATCCTATTATAATGTAATTCAAATCTGGAGAGGAGACAACCATTCTTTTAGCATAATAAGCCACATGTCCTTTAGGAGCAAGTAATTATTCTTTGTAGCACTAACGATCTGATTTTGTTGTAGGTGCTCTCTCTAGAGGCAAGGTCTGCTCCATCACATGTAGGGCCCAGTACAAAAGGAAAATGTGGTGTCTCATTTGAAAGGTGGGGGAAAAGTGCCACTAAAAGTACCAACATACTAACCTTTGCCCTTTGCTCAGGGGGGGTCTCTGTCAACGTGTCATGGTGTCTTTTATTTGTTATTTGCTGTTACGCTCTTTTAAACAGTGATACTTGCTGGTTGTTTGCAGATCCTCAGAGGTTTCTAGAGGCCCTGTGCAGTGACTCAGTGCACAGCTCACCATCTGCTGGACCCCCTTCCCGCCAGTCACTGGGCTGACCTTCTTGGATGGGGACAAACAATCCATGCTTGCTTTCCCACAGGCCAATGTCTCCAACACACAGAGATGGGTAACTCCCAGGACACACTCAGTACCTGAATGGGGTGTCCAGGAGGCTCATCCCACAAAGTTGCCCACTGTGCTGCCATGGCACTGCATGCACCTGCCTGGGTGGGAATAAGGCACGGCAGCAGTAGCTTAGGCAAAGATGGGAAAGGAAAGGATAAGATCTGGTGTCCCAGGAGGCAGGAAGAACAGGTATCCAAGGAATCCTCCCAGAGATTCAAGACATACAGCATCAGCTGAGGCTTTGATCGCTCCCTGTCCCCAACCCACATCAGACTTCACTCACAAAACACAAACTCAAAGATAAAAATACTAATAATTTCAAGGCAGTAATAATAGAATCTCCACCACAACAGCCTCTCAATACTCACAAAGAACTAAAGATTAGACACCAGGAAATGCTTGCCAACAGACATAGCTAAAAGTAGGAAATTGGAAAGCATTTCTGCTTTCCAAATCTCATGAAAGAACATCTGATTAGTGGAGTCTATCTACTGCAAGAGAGTCAGAGAAGTTAAGTTTTTAGGTTTTATCAATGGAGGCTAGAACTGGATAAGGCAAAGCCCCATATTTACCTCTTGATAGTCTAAATACCCACAAAGAGCTGGAGATTAGACAGCGTGAACATGTAGTCATCACCACTATGCTTATGGTGCAACCCCAGGGCCTAATTTCCTGCTCTTTATGGGTATTGAAACTATTTTTCAAATCTCCTCTATCATCATTCTCCCATTATTCATTCTGTGCATCCTTCAGTCCAGCCACGGGTGGTGACTTGCATTTTTCCAAGCAGGCTCCACTTTGGAGTTCCTCTACTTTTGCCAACAATATCCCAGAAATACCTTTTCCTTCATTTTAAATCTGTGGAACTACGATTCATCCTTCATGGCCCAGTTTAAACATCACCCCCTCTGACATTCCCAGTAAGAAGCAATCACCTCCTTCCCTCTGTATTCTTTAACCACTTAGTGTTTAAAAACCTATTCATCATGTGTCTTGGTGTTGGCACACCCCCATTAGACTAAGATGTCCATGATGAAAAAATTTTATTGTTCTTTTTATAGCCCATCTGCCTAGCTCCGGGTCTAACATACACATCAAATGTATGTTGACAAAATGAATCTGTTGAGCAGAGCTAGAATTCTCTCCTATCAGACTTGCTCGTAAAGTGAGGGAAACTCATAAATACTAGTAAACATACAAACAGGGTATGAATGTTGAATCCATTAGAGCAGAATGAAGTAATTATAGAGCAGAAAAGATAGTTGGTATCTCATAATAAGGGAATAATGTAAAGTATAAAACCTCTCTCTTGCTCTCTTTCCTCAGAGTAGTCTAGAATATGGAACTCATCAAGCTGAATTACCAAACAGGAGCAAGTTAAGGGCCTACCTGTTATTTATACATCTCCCTCTTGTGGTAACTAGCGAGCCTTCATTTACTGTTACAGTAGTCATAATTAGAATTTAATAGAAACAAGGCACTCTTCATTTTTTAAAAAACTGCAATATTCATGTGATTTGAGGTGCATAAATCCAGTTTCAGCTATCTATGTATCCTTAAGGTCCTAGTCATGAACAACGTAGACAAGAAGAATACACAGTTGGCCCTCGAACACCACAAGTCTGAACTGCACAGGTCCACTTATAAGTGGATTAAGTCGATTTTTTGACAGAAAGCAGGAAAATAGAGTATTCACGGGATGCAAAACCTTGAAATGTGCCAATTTTTCATTTATATGGTTTCCCCCAGGCCTGAGTATGACAGGATTTGGGTATGACTGGATTCAGGTATGCAGACGGTCCTAGAACCAATCCCTTACAGACACCGAGGGACAACTGTATATAATTTATTCCAGTGGCTCATTTCTTCTCAGTGACATCCAATACTTGATTTTTTTTTTTTCTTTTTCAGTAAAGACAGATACTCCAATGAAGATGCAGGGTGAATGTCAAATATTTTACAATGTGAAGATTCAGATTCTTTAATAGAGCATTTTTCTTTGAATACATTAGATTCTTTTAGTGCCTTAACCACTCTCTTTGGAAATTAGGCCTTTTAGATAGACTGTTACATGAGAGTTGCATCTAAAACAGATGGTCCTTTAGAATTGACCACAGCAGTATTGTTGTTTTGGTAATGGTCGAGTCCACCATACTTCATGAAACCTCTGACAATTCAGGGTCTTCTTTCTCTGAATTTATCTATTGTACTTAAGGTTTTTATTCAAAAGTATTTATTATTGGGTACACATGGACATAAAAATGGGAACAATAGACACTGGGGACTCCAAAACAATGGGAGAGAGGGAGGGAGGCAACAGCTGAAAAACTTCCGATCAGGTACTGTGTTCACCATCTCATCTCTGGGTGATGGGATCAATAGAAGCCCAAAATTTAGGATTACACAATACATCCTTGTAACAAACCTCCACATGTACTCCCTGAATCTAAAATAAAAATGGAAATTTTATACACACATACACACACACACACACACATACATACATATATATATATATAGAGAGAGAGAGAGAGAGGGAGAGAGAGACAGTCTGTCTGCCATGTTCCATACAGTTTTCAGGATAAAAATAAAATGGAACACGATCCTGCCTTCAAGGGGCTTACAACCTAGTAATGGAGATAAATGATCTACCTAATAACAATAAAGAAAATGATAAATAAAAGACCAAAGTCAGTGGTTCTTAAAGTGAGTACAAGTGATATATGCAGGAGATTTTTAAACATATGTTTCTTTTACCTTAAGATTTAAAAATGATATTTCAAGGCCAGGTGTGGTGGCTCATGCCTGTAATCCCAGCACTTTGGGAGGCCAAGGAGGGCAGATCACTTGAGGTCAGGAGTTCGAGACCAGCCTGACCACCATGGCGAAACCCTGTCTGTACTAAAAATACAAAAATTAGCTGGACGTGGTGGTGAGCACCTGTAATCCCAGCTACTGGGGAGGCTGAGGTGGGAGAATTGCTTGACCCCGGGAGGCGGAGGTTACAGTGAGCCGAGATTGTGCCACTGCACTCCAGCCTGGATGACAGAGTGAGACTCCTTCTCAAAAAAAAAAATTTTTAATGGTATTTCAAAAGAGCATCCTAAGTGATTCTGATATGCACATCCCCCCTCTTTAAGGGCCAGTGAAAGTGAACTAGGAGGAGTTCAAAAGATGTAAAGATTACTTCCTGGATGCAGGCAGCAAAAATTAGGATGACTTTGAGAATGAAGTGACAAGTTTAGTACTGGGTAGTTCTGTGACACAGGAGTGTGATCTCCAGTATCTACAGGGATCAGACAGGTAATGTAAACAAGTAAATTAGGTCAATCTAGGTCAAGTTGATGTTAGGGAGTGCTGGGAATTAGGGCAAGTTGGAAAACACTTACCCTTTTTTATGTGGAATAACCACTTCCCAACTCCAGCCAACTGTCCCATATAAGAGAAAAAGATTAATAAAGCTTGATCTTCCATTTTTTCAAGAGATACCATACATTTGAATCGTCTGGCAATAAATTTAAAACAGTTTAAAGAACTATGTAGTCCTACAGTGCTCGGGCAAAACCAAACATGTGTGCAGATCACATTTGGCCTCTGGACTGTTAGTCATTAATTGAACCGACACTATTTCAGGGTCTGTGCGAGGTGCTAGAATACATACAACAACTTTGTTGCCTGCAAAGTGCCTACGGTCCAGAGAAAATTGACGAGAAAATGGATGATGACTATGTCATATAGCCAGAGTCTCACAAAACTGTGAGAGTACAAAGGAAAGAAAACTCACTGCTGAATGTGAAGAGACCAGCAGGACGTATTTCCCAGTCCTGACATGATGAAATAAAGAAACAAGCCAAAGCTAGCAAAGGCTCCAAAGGCAAACTCTAGTTGCCCTTGCTGCTCATCAGCATCAGACACTCCTGTCAGCGCCATGACAGTTTACAAATGCCATGGCAACAACCTGAAGTTACTGCCTCTCTTCTAGAAATTTCTGAATAACCCACTTTTTAATTTGCATGTAATTAAAAATGGTTATAAATACTACTAGGCAACAGCCCAAACACTGCTACTCTGGGTGCACTGCCTACAGGTTACCCTGCTCCACAAGGAACAGTCACTCTGCTGTACACTGCTGCTTCAGTGAACCTGCTTTCTTCCACTGCCAGCAGAATTCCACTGAATTCTTTCCTGAGCAAAACCAAGAACTCTCCCGGGCTAAGCCTCAATTTTGGGGCTCACCTACCCTGCATCACTGGGGTTATGGAAAGCTTCAAAGAGGAAGTGACATGTGAGTTCCATCTAGAAGAATGAGTAAGCATTTTCCAGGTTAACAGCTAGAAACAGGAACAAGCAAAATGAGCGCCATTTATAAGGCTCAGAAATGTGAAAGTATCCCTCTCTAAGAAGATCATCAATTCCACCAGGGCAATATACTCTTTTTTTTTTTTTTTTTTTTTTTTGAGATGGAGTCTCACTCTGTTGCCCAGGCTGGAGTGCAGTGGCACGATCTCAGCTCACTACAAGCTCCGCCTCCCAGGTTCACGCCATTCTCCTGCCTCAGCCTCCCAAGTAGCTGGGACTACAGGCGCCCTCCACCACGCCCAGCTGATTTTTGTGTTTTTAGTAGAGACGGGGTTTCACCATGTTAGACAGGATGGTCTAGATCTCCTGACCTCGTGATCTGCCCACCTCGGCCTCCCAAAGTGCTGGGATTACAGACATGAGCCACCGCACCTGGCCTACTTATATCTGTCTTTTTAGTGCATTTTACCCTAGGCTGAGCATAGAAGACCCTCTATAAATAGCTTTGACATGTTGTGAGGCTCAAGGATATGAGATAAATAGTAAATAGTTTTCCTTAGTAATCTGTAGGAATTTTCATAATCTCTATAAAGCCCAAAATCCTTGATTCACTTAGGCATACCGTGATGTAACAAGGTTCTTCAATTAGGAAGAAAAGAAAGTTTGGAAATCATGAAATTCCCTTCCCAAAGTCACACATAGCTAACCTTCAATTGCTCACAGGTTGATTATCTAGTAATAAGAAATTCATATTCTTTGCAGTTCTCTCTGTCCTCTTTGATTTCTTTTTGTCTTATTCCATGATCATATTATCTCCATCAGAAATTCAGGTAGGAGCCAGGTATCCGGCACATCCACTTGGCTACACATTAATAGCTTTGAGACAGAAACGGAGGTATATCAAACTCATTAGTGATTTCCACATTTTCTGATCATTTTAACCATCATATTCTTCTGATCCCCCATTACCATGGATGAATTGAGTCAGCTAAACACTTCAAAGTCCAAGAGAACTGATGCTTCAGACTGCCTTGTTCATAAAGGGATGAGTCATAACTCCTTTTGCCACAGAAACTAGGACTTCTAAGCAGAAAAACAATTTCTTCTCTTAGGCTCTAGACAACAGCTACTAGTTCTCATGAGGACCAACACAGCTAAACACTTTCTAAGAGGAACGGATGTGATTTCAAACTATGCTTGTCTTCAAGCAACAGAGTTCAGAAATTCATATTATTTTGTGTTATGAGCAAGAAATGGAAAGAGGAAAATACATTGCCATGTGTTACACTATGGAGAAACAGTAAGGAGTGGTGTAAAAGCAGAAAAGGTGAAAATAATTTTCTACCTCAGCTTTCCAAAGGCTTTAAATCTATCAGGGTTAAGGAAACAAAAGAAAATATTTCTTTTCCAAATTATCTATTTCTTGGTACATAAATCTCCTTCATTGAAAACAGTTTTCTCTCTTTCTCTTCCCTCCCAAATCCCCAATTTATATAGTGCACTGAAGTTTTCCTCAACATCATTTACTAAATACATCACAATATGCTCTTTCCCTGAGGCAACCATTTCAAGAGACACCTTCCCTCAATCTGGGAATTTCTCAAATATATGACCCCATTTGGACATTCCTCTCTCAATATATTTAATGCCGTAAACACATTGTGAAGGTTATAAAAGCTAAAATTCTGATCTAAAATGTCAACATATTTGGGGTGTAGGCTGAAGGTGCAGAATGACTCCTAAGGGCAAAGTCAATTACCTCTTTGGTTTGTTGAGTCTCCAGAACTATTTTACAAATGTTTTTGTTAAAATAATAATCCTCCCCAACCAGAGAAGTCTGTGCCAAGCACTTTTTCCCCTCATGTGGTTTTGGAGGAGAACATTTGCAGGAGAACATACATTTCTGTCTTATTTAAACTTAGATAATTACAAGATTTAAGCGCATCTTGTCCCACAGCCAATACCCTTGGCTATCTGTGTAAACATAAATCAATATTGAAGAATGAGAACTTGTTTGAAACATAAATTCTCACATTGAGGACAGGTTATGTTGTGAAACCAGCATCTCCATATTTTTACTTGTTTCTGTCTATCAAGCAATAGCCTGTGGATCAAATTCAACTCGTGGCCAGTTTTATGCAGCCTGTGAGCTAAGAATCATTTTTATATTTTTAAGGATTATAAAATAATAAAAATAAAATGCACAAAGAATAATATCCAAAACTGAATATATCAATTTAGGCCCCTAAGCCTAACATATTTACCATCCGGGTCTTTACAGAAAAAGTAAGCTGACTCTTGATCTAGGCAAATAGACGCCTTCCTGTTGTTCAGGTCCTTATCAAATTTCCAAGCACAGTTAACTCTATCCATCTTCACTTAGACAACTTATGGTATAAACGATTCACAAAAATAAGAGAAAGCTCTTGCACATTTGATTATGTGATTCATTTTGTGTATTGTCTTGGTTTAGGTTCACTAAGAAGCATAGAAGCAAACCACAAGACAAAGATTTAAGTTTAAGAGTTTTCTTTGGGAGATAATCCCAGGAAGCACTGATAGGAAAGGAGGAAGTGAGATAGGACAGTGTGATGGTTAATACTGAGTGTCAACTTCATTGGCTTGAAGGATGCAAAGTATTGTTCCTGGGTGTGTCTGTGAGGGTGGTGCCAGATGAGATTAGTATTTGAGTCAGTGAACTGGGAGAGGCAGACCTGCCCTCAATCTGGGTGGGTACCATGTAAGCAGCTGCCAGCTTGGCTAGGATAAAAGCAGGCAGAGGAACGTGGAAGGACTAGACTGGCTAAGTCTTCTGGCCTCCATCTTTCTCCCATGCTAGATCCTTCCTGCCCTCGAACATTAGACTCCAAGTTATTCAGCTTTTGGACTCTTGGATTTACACTAGTGATTTGCCAGGGGCTCTCCAGGCTTTGGCCACAGACTGAAGGCTGCACTATTGGCTTCTCTACTTTTGAGTTTTGGGGGATCGTGTGAGTGAATTCTCCTTAAAAAACTCCCCTCCATATATATCCTGTTAGTCTTGTCCCTTTAGAGAACCCTAACTAACTCAGTCAGGGAAGCAGCCACTAAGTGTACGTGTCAGGGTGAAGGGGCAGGGGGTGGGGGTGGGGGCGGGTATCAAGCAAATTTTCTATTGTGGGTAAATGAAGTTTAAACCTGCAGGGGAACCCCAGCTGAGAGTTATTCCACATGTGAGTTGACATCTCAGAGTTATTCCACATGTGAGGTGAGGGAGATAGGGCAGGAACACATCGACTCTCATCAGACCTTGGTTGATGGCTCCTTCCAGAATCACGTACTTCTCCAGTGCTTCTAGCTTGCTGCTCAGCTGAGGCCAGCAGAGTGACCTTCACTCATCACAGAAAGCCTTCAGTGGATGCTAGCGGCTAGAAGTCAACTGAAGTTATGGTTTGAGGAGATAGGGGTAGGGCATTAACACCTGCTGCATTATGTTTCTTGTAAATGCCCTACATTTTAAATAAGCTCCAGACTGTCACTGCTTCTCCAAGGTGGTTGCAATTTCTACAAAACAAAATCTTCAAACAGAAGGGTCAGTGGGAAAAACTAAAGTCTCTACTTCCACAAATTATATTTTTGTCCCTCCCTCATATCATGCAGAATAGATAGATGCTCCTTGCCCTTAGTCAAGCACTTTTTTCAATCCAGATTGTAGTTACTGGGCTTGCTTGCCCGTTCACAATGAATAATGGGCTTGAATACACCTATGAGTAGCTCACTGAATTCTCTGAGCTCTAGACACACCTCCTATCCCCCTATATAGCCATAATCTTATCTCTCTATGGTAATCATGGGTATTTATCCTTGTCAGTGTAGTATAGTAACTCACTTCTTGGCCTACTTGTTTACATGCATGGGGAACCCACACTGTTCAAGCTGCAATCATAGCTTTAGGATTACTGGAACCATTAATGTGTCGTGTAGTAGAAATGTCCTCCACTTACTCCCACTGGAGACCAGAACCTGTGGTTTAGTAGAGACTAAATCTGTGGGGATGAGAAGCACAAATTCCCCACATAGGTCACTGGGAATAATGGAAATGGAGTCATTCCTTCTTCCATATCTTGCTTTCCAGAACCATGTTCTCTAACTATCGAGGATACAACCCTATATAATGGACAGTAGTTCAAAATATATAGCACACGATGAAAGACAGTAAGTAGCCCAACCATGAAGGGTATATTCACCAAGACGGCTGAATGTTGCAATGCTTTAAGAGCCCATTGCAACAATTCCAGCAGGTAGCACTTCCAGAATGGGGTGGTGTATTTTAAGATCCATGGACCCCATGGTGGTAAGGTGCTCGTTGTCATACCTTTTTTTCCTGAAAAAATTGGTTGCTTAATCCAAGGTGATGCAGGCTTCTGTGATAATAAATCAAACAATAAGCACATAATCACTCTAGGTCCTCAGACAGGGGTGCCAACTAAGGCAATTGTATGTAAGGAAGGTAAACCCATGCCCAGAACCCATATTAATATAAGAAGAAATGAATTTCAGCCCTTCCAGGTGGAAGGGGTCCAAAGTAATCAACTTGCCATCAAGGAACTAGAAGATTTCCTCAAAGAATGGTAGTACACTGAGAGCTCAGCATTGGTCTGAACTGCTGACATTTTGGAGAGTCTGCAGTGGCAGCTGGATCAGCCTCAGTGAAAAAAAGAGTCCTTGTTGTTGGGCTCATGGATAACCTCCCTCTCTGTCACCGTGGCTACTTTAATCATGAGTTCATTGTATAAATACTGGTGGCCAAAGGTGAAACTTCACTGGCTTCTACTGGGTAAGTCATTGATGTAACCTGGTTGTTTAGGGACGCCTCTGGTGGGCATCAATAGAAAACACAGAGATTTGCAAATTTTGTGCACAATCCTATAGAACTGACTACACATCTCTTCACTACATCAATTCAAGTTCACAGTCAGGTATTCTCTGCAAAACTTTGCACAACAGGAGCATTTTCCCTCATCACTGTTTCCTAGGGCCACTCTTGATTGTGGCTGTAGTGCAGCAACAGTTCATACTACAACCCTTCTGTGATCCAGGCCTGGATACTTCCTCCTCTATCAGTTGGTCATTGTGAAACCCTAGAAGCCATAGGCATGTGAGCTAAAGAAAAGGCATCAGTACAACAGAGGTGTAGGTGTCATGGGAGCCTCAGCAACCTATTCACTCAGCTGTGCCCTGGGGACCTGCTCAGGCCTAAGTCCTGAGTATACTATTTTCATCATACAATGGATTGCTACTGTGTTCTCCCAACTTTACCTCTTAATAGGTCTGACAATATCCAACTCATCACAATGAGCTTCAATTGTATAATCACTTAATGTCCTCCATGAGGCTGAAGAGCATGCCAGGAACTGCATCTCAAACAATGAATACTTTTCTGCTGCAGATGGCATGGCTTTGCTCCAAAGGTCTGTTCTATGACTCTCCTATTGGGGTTTGCCAGAGACCCTGTCACAGATACCTCTAATAACTTGAGATCTGCTGAGTCATATGGCCCAATCAGCTGTACTGAACTTGTACTGAAAACTGATACTGCTGTAGAAACCTCTCCTTATATTGCATTCAAAACTGGTAGCCTTATGAGTCACAGGATAAATGAGTTGGATATATTCCCAAATGTAGTTGGTGCTATATCCAAAATTTTCATAACAAGTATATGTCTATTTCTTACTGGTAGGAGATACAAAGGAAAGTCAATCATAACATGTATCCAGATCCCTGATCCCTAAAAACTTCATCTTTGTGGAAGGCCCCTGCATTTGGATTTATCTCCCATCCAGCAGTGTGCCTGTGTCTTACAAGAGCATCCAGAATGCTTGCCACTCCCTGTTTCCCAGGCCCAATTCACATGATACTGTAATAATAAAATGAATATGATAAAACAATATTAAAAATGCCAACAATAATATACCCAAATTTTAATGTACACTTTCATTACCAAACCCTTAGGGAATAGAGTCTAAAAATTAAATTCCCATGAAAGTTAAATCCTCAAGTAATTAAAGTGTCAAATTAAGTTATTTTGCTCTCATGGGTTAGAAGTCCTAAGAAACTGAAGTCCGGATTATTTCTCCCCAATTTCTTCTTTTGGTCAATTCAATTTCAGAGTTCCCAATGCCTCGATGGAGTTAGGAGTTCTTTAGCAGAGATGTTCTTTAGCACAATGGTCCTTTAGCACAATCATCTTGCACTGAAATGCAAGTAGTCTCTTTAGGAAACTACAATTTAACTTACAAAGTTAACTTAATGAAATGGCAAGTCTTTACTGCACCTGAATTCTTAAAGTTTAAGTAGTTAGGCTATGCACGAGTCTTACATCCACCACATTTAGAAGGCAAGCCAGTCCCTCAAAGAATTTGCTCAAGGTCATATAGCTAACTAGTAAGCGGTAGCACCAATAGGCAAATCCTAGGCAGCTGCCCTGAGGGTCTGTGCTCCTAATCACGGTGCACTCCTCACTGGCTTCAGTTTTTCTGAGGTACTGGTTAATCTATGCCAGGTATTCAGAATACATGATCTATGGGCTTCAGCTCACTTGGACTTTAAATTCATGAAGAGGTTAATTTGGGTACTATATATTTCACACTATATATTCATATTTTAAAGGGAAAAATACATTGTAGAGAAAACATCAATACCTTCACTTTCCATGCAACAAAAGGGGCTATATAATCACCTGACAAGTTCTTCCTGCCCACTGCATAGACAAAACCAGTTCACTGAGACCATGGAATTATAGTAAAGAAACTGTTTAATTAACATGAGGCTGGCCATGTGTGGAAACTAGAGTTATCACTCACATCAGTCTCCCCTGAAAGCTCAAAGGTTAGGGTTTTTTAAGGATAGCTTGGTGGGCAGGGGGCTAGGGAATGGGGAATGTTGATTGGTTGGGGATGAAATCATAGGGGTATGGAAAAATGGTCCTTGTGTGCTGAGTCAGCCTCTGGGTGGGGGCCACAGGACCACTTGAGTCATGAGTTGTAGGTCTGGGTGGAGTCAGTCAGTCACCAGAAATGCAAAAGTCTACAAAGACATCTCGAAAGGTCAATCTGAGATTCTGCAGTAGGGATGCTACCTACAGGAGTAACTGGGGAAGTGCAAGTCTTGTGACCTCCTGAATGGTGGCTGGTAATAGTTTAACTATGCCTGCATCTTAGCAGAATTCAGGCCCCTCTCATAATCCCAATCTTGTAGGCTTTCATTAGTTTTACAAAGGGGGTTAAGTTTTGGGAAGGACTATTACCATCCTTGCTTTAAAGTTAAACTATGAACTAAATTCTTCTCATGGCTAGCCTGATCTATGCCCAGGAACGGGTGAGGATGGCCAGCCTGAAAGGCCAGAAGCAAGATGAAGTCAGCCATGCTAGATTCCTCTCACTATCATAGTCTTTGCAAAGGTGGTTTCAGCAGTGAAAGGATGAGGGAATTGGCAATTCTCATATGCTGAGGAAGTATGTTTGATCATGAATGTCATCTTAGGATTCATCAGCAGAAGCTTTTCTTCATCAGTTCTTTCCAGGACCTTGCCTGTTTGGAAGAAAGAAAGGAGACCTAACTATTGTCCTTTTATTTCTTCTCCTTTGCTTTGAGTTCCTTAAAAATTGGTTGAGTTCATAATAGCCCTTAGAGGTGGAATGTATGTATGATTTAGAGACAAGGTATACTACTACTTCACATAGATTCTAAACCTAATCTATGTTTTCCCTTATTTATTTTTGAGCATGAGGACTCTTTTTCATGTCGTGGTCTTTAAATCTTCAAGCAAAAGCAAAACTTTATTTTCTAAGATTACGTGCAGGAATCTTCCTAGTCATTTATAGGAGAAAATGCTTATTCTCTAACTATAGACTTTCCTTCCATGTGGAGGATCTTCTCCCTTGGTGGAGACACCTCTCTTGGAGGAGTGAAGATGGGCTGACTTAACTATAACTACCAATATTAGTTAGAGAAACTGGGCATTCATAGCCCAGACCTTTCATCTCCAGAAGTGCAACTTCCCACAGGAAGTGTACATGTCATTGTTTCTCTCAGCAGCTGCCGATGTCAGGGGATGTTTTTAATAGGCTTGGATGTCTTCAGGGTGTAGACTATCGCTTGAATATAAGCCACATGGGTGTAACTGAGGCTAATATTGGGAAAAATGCCTTTCTAAATACAGACTTTTTACACATTGGAAGCAGTACAGTATTTACTGCTTGTAAAGTGAAAGTCATCTGAGTTTTGTATATCCTGGATAGATAGAAATAGATGGTTGGCCCAAATTCCATTATGAATTAAGGGTAAGGGGTGAGGAGAGTGATGTGAGAGGGATACAGTTGGTATTCAGGGTCAAAAGTGATCAAACACCATTTTGTTCCCAGTTGACTCTAGGCTAGCTCATTATGAATAAGGGAAAACATTACCTTGGAGTTTGTTTCTTAGGTCTCAGGAATTCTTTATTAAGAGTTAGATTTTTTTTAAGCCACTGTGGTACAGCACTGAAAGTGACGGCTCACGAAAGAATGTAAATGCTATATTACTAGATAGAGCCTGTACTCAATCCAGTCTTGGGGTGCCAGAATCTAGGACCTCAAAGGAGAAATGGAAATGAGAAGGCTTTAAATACAGCAGATGGAAAAGAAAGCTTCCTCAAATGACATCTGGTGACAGTAGTTGCTGCTTTTCAACTTCCCCAGTTACTCCTGTAGGTAGCATCCCTACTGCAGAATCTCAGATTGACCTTTTGAGATGTCTTTGTAGACTTTTGCATTTGTGGTGACTGACTGACTCCACCCAGACCCACAACTCATGACTCAAGTGGTCCTGTGGCCCCCACCCAGAGGCTGACTCAGCACACAAGGACCATTTTTCCATACCCCTATGATTTCATCCCCAACCAATCAACATTCCCCATTACCCTAGCCCCCTGCCCACCAAGCTATCCTTAAAAAACCCTAAACTTTGAGTTTTCAGGGGAGACTGATGTGAGTGATAACTCTAGTTTCCACACATGGCCAGCCTCATGTTAATTAAACAGTTTCTTTACTATAATTCCATGGTCTCAGTGAACTGGTTTTGTCTAGGCAGTGGGCAGGAAGAACTTGTCAGGTGATTATATAGCCCCTTTTGTTGCATGGAAAGTGAAGATATTGATGTTTTCTCCACCTGATCTCATGAGGCTGAGTAAAACTCAAAGCAAAGTAAGGAAGGGCTTTGTAAAGTGTAAAACGAGCCACACATGTTCACTGACATCCCTCTTTCCCATGTAAGGAGAAAGTTTGTTTTCTTCATTAGTTGCTTAGTTTGGGTCAGTGTTACTTGATTTCAGGCTGTGCTTACCCAACAGCCCAACCCAGCAAGAATTTCCAATTCATTTCCAAATATAAAGCATTTTGGCCACTGTGATTTCCTGCAGTGGATCCTAAACCAGATTTTTCTTTTCTTTTCTTTTATTATTATTATACTTTAAGTTTTAGGGTACATGTGCACAACATGCAGGTTTGTTACATATGTATACATGTGCCACGTTGGTGTGCTGCACCCATTAACTCGTCATTTACATTAGGTATATCTCCTAATGCTATCCCCTCCCCACTCCCCCCACCCCACAACAGTCCCCAGAGGGTGATGTTCCCCTTCCTGTGTCCATGTGTTCTCATTGTTCAATTCCCACCTACAAGTGAGAACATGCGGTGTTTGGTTTTTTTGTCCTTGTGATAGTTTGCTGAGAATGATGGTTTCCAGCTTCATCCATGTCCCTACAAAGGACATGAACTCATCATTTTTTATGGCTGCATAGTATTCCATGGTGTATATGTGCCACATTTTCTTAATCCAGTCTATCGTTGTTGGACATTTGGGTTGGTTCCAAGTCTTTGCTATTGTGAATAGTGCCGCAATAAACATACGTGTGCATGTGTCTTTATAGCAGCATGATTTATAATCCTTTGGGTATATACCCAGTAATGGGATGGCTGGGTCAAATGGTATTTCTAGTTCTAGATCCCTGAGGAATCGCCACACTGACTTCCACAATGGTTGAACTAGTTTACAGTCCCACCAACAGTGTAAAAGTGTTCCTATTTCTCCACATCCTCTCCAGCACCTGTTGTTTCCTGACTTGTTAATGATGGCCATTCTAACTGGTGTGAGGTGGTATCTCATTGTGGTTTTGATTTGCATTTCTCTGATGGTCAGTGATGATGAGCATTTTTTCATGTGTTTTTTGGCTGCATAAATGTCTTCTTTTGAGAAGTGTCTGTTCATATCCTTCACTCACTTTTTGATGGGGTTGTTTTTTTCTTGTAAATTTGTTTGAGTTCATTGTAGATTCTGGATATTAGCCCTTTGTCAGATAAGTAGGTTGCAAAAATTTTCTCCCATTCTGCAGCTTGCCTGTTCACTCTGATGGTAGTTTCTTTTGCTATGCAAAAGCTCTTTAGTTTAATTAGATCCCATTTGTCAATTTTGGCTTTTGTTGCCATTGCTTTTGGTGTTTTAGACATGAAGTCCTTGCCCATGCCTATGTCCTGAATGGTATTGCCTAGGTTTTCTTCTAGGGATTTTATGGTTTTAGGTCTAACATTTAACTCTTTAATCCATCCTAAATTAATTTTTGTATAAGGTGTAAGGAAGGGATCCAGTTTCAGCTTTCTACATATGGCTAGCCAGTTTTCCCAGCACCATTTATTAAATAGGGAATCCTTTCCCCATTTCTTGTTTTTGTCAGGTTTGTCAAAGATCAGATAGTTGTAGATATGCGGCATTATTTCTGAGGGCTCTGTTCTGTTCCATTGGTCTGTATCTCGGTTTTGGTACCAGTACCATGCTGTTTTGGTTACTGTAGCCTTGTAGCATAGTTTGAAGTCAGGTAGCTTGATGCCTCCAGCTTTGTTCTTTTGGCTTAGGATTGACTTGGTGATGTGGGCTCTTTTTTGGTTCCATATGAACTTTAAAGTAGTTTTTTCCAATTCTGTGAAGAAAGTCATTGGTAGCTTGATGGGGATGGCATTGAATCTATAAATTACCTTGGGCAGTATGGCCATTTTCACAATACTGATTCTTCCTACCCATGAGCATGGAATGTTCTTCCATTTGTTTGTGTCCTCTTTTATTTCATTGAGCAGTGGTTTGTAGTTCTCCTTGAAGAGGTCCTTCTCATCCCTTGTAAATTGGATTCCTAGGTATTTTATTCTCTTTGAAGCAATTGTGAATGGGAGTTCACTCATGATTTGGCTCTCTGTTTGTCTGTGATTGGTGTATAAGAATGCTTGTGATTTTTGTACATTGATTTTGTATCCTGAGACTTTGCTGAAGTTCCTTATCAGCTTGAGGAGATTTTGGGCTGAGACAATGGGGTTTTCTAGATATACAATCATGTCATCTGCAAACAGGGACAATTTGACTTCCTCTTTTCCTAATCGAGTACCCTTTATTTCCTTCTCCTGCCTGATTGCCCTGGCCAGAACTTCCAACACTATGTTGAATAGGAGAGGTGAGAGAGGGCATCCCTGTCTTGTGCTAGTTTTCAAAGGGAATGCTTCCAGTTTTTGCCCATTCAGTGTGATACTGACTGTGGGTTTGTTATAGATAGCTCCTATTATTTTGAGATATGTCCCATCAATACCTAATTTATTGAGAGTTTTTAGCATGAAGGGTTGTTGAATTTTATCAAAGGCCTTTTCTGCATCTATTGAGATAATCATGTGGTTTTTGTCTTTGGTTCTGTTTATATGTTGGCTTACATTTACTGATTTGCGTATGTTGAACGAGCCTTGCATCCCAGGGATGAAGCCCACCTGATCATGGTGAATAAGCTTTTTGATGAGCTGCTGGATTTGGTTTGTCAGTATTTTATTGAGGATTTTTGCATCGATGTTCATCAAGGATATTGATCTAAAATTCTCTTTTTTGGTTGTGTCTCTGCGAGGCTTTGGTATCAGGAGGGTGCTGGCCTCATAAAATGAGTTAGGGAGGATTCTCTCTTTTTCTATTGATTGGAATAGTTTCAGAAGGAATAGTACCAGCTCCTCTTTGTACCTCTGATAGAATTCGGCTGTGAAGCCGTCTGGTCCTGGACTTTTTTTGGTTGCTAAGCTATTGATTATTGCCCCAATTTCAGAGCCTGTTATTGGTCTATTCAGAGATTCAAATTCTTCCTGGTTTAGTCTTGGGAGGGTGTATGCGTCGAGGAATTTATCCATTTCTTCTAGATTTTCTAGTTTATTTGCATAGAGGTGTTTATAGTATTCTCTGATGGTAGTTTATATTTCTGTGGGATCAGTGGTGATATCCCCTTTATCATCTTTTATTGCATCTATTTGATTCTTCTCTCTTTTCGTCTTTATCCTAAACCAGATTTTTCTAATTCTGCCTCTTTTTCTCTTTGCTTGATGCAGATCTAAGTCTCTATTATCTGTTTGGGTGGCGTCTATGCACAGTTTTGGCTCTATTTTTTTTTTAAATCTCATTGGCCATCATTTCAATTTTTCTATTTGTCCCTTTCCTTCACATATAACAGGCAGTAAAAATAGTAGAAAAGGTAACTACAACTTATTGAGCGTTTACCACATGCCAGACATTATGCTAAACACTCCATATAAATTATTTAATCTTCACAACAGTTTTAAGGGAAGCAAAATTTCTATCTGATAGAGGAGATAATTATGAAAAATTATCAATTATGAGTGAATTGCACATGTACATGTATGTACTCACACACAAAAAAAATTTACTAAGGTTTATGGTAGGTATGCAGAGTCCTTGCAAAGAGTCACTAGTACTTCTTTTGTGGAATCCTTTCTTTGTCCCAGGAAAAGCCTCACAAGCTCATAGGCTAAGTTCACACGGCCATCTGACCAGCTTCCTTACTTGGACTAAAAATGATGTCTCACTAAATCCTTGCAATGAGTCCACATTATAGGAATTATCCTTCTCATGTTGTGCATAGGGAAATACTATTTTAAAAGCTGGCTAAGTGTGAGCCCGTTAACTCTAAGAAACAACACAATGCCCCTTCAGGAAACAAGTCATTCTTTTATTTGAGAGGCCATGTTTATGAAATGTATAGCTATAGCCTAGACTGGATTAAGAATAAATAGAGAAAATAATAAATGCTCTTGTACTGCCTAAGAAGGTAGCAGATATTTCTTCAAAGAGTGAAAGGAAATTTGTGTTTAATTTTGATTTGAAATGCCCATCAGTGATAGACTGGATGAAGAAAATATGGTACATATACACCATGGAATACTACACAGCCATAAAAAGGAATGAGATCATGTCCTTTGCAGGGACTTGGAACTGGAAGCTGTTATCTTCAGTGCAAACAAACACAGGGACAGAAAACCAAACACTGCATGTTCTCACTTGTAAGTGGGAGCTGGATGATGAGAACACACAGACACAGTAGTTGGGGAACACACACTGGAGCCTCCCAGTGGGTGTGGGAAGAGGGAGAGCACCAGGAAGAATAGCTAATGGATGCTGGGCTTAATACCTAGGTGATGGGTTGATCTGTACAGCAAACCACCATGGCATATGTTTACCTATGTAACAAACCTGCACATCCTGCACATGTACCCCGAAACTTAAAAGTTAAAGAAAAAAAAGTATTTGATTTGGTATGGGCTGTTTGGTTTGGTGGGTTAGGAGTACAGGTCTTAAAGAAGCAAAAAGCCAGGAATGGGTCCTCAGGGAAGGATGCACCCCAGAGACAAGGAAGCAGATGGTACAGAAAAAAGTTTTCAGTGATTATTTCTTAATCCAGTCTAGGCTATAGCTATACATTTCATAAACATGGCCTCTCAAATAAAAGAATGACTTGTTTCCTGAAGAGGCATTGTGTTGTTAGATCATCAAGGCACAAAACTAATGAAGAAATTCTGGACTTAAATCAACACTTGATGAATTGGACCTAATAGACATCTACAGAATACTCCATCCATCAACCATAGAATACACATTCTTCTCATATACACAAGGACAGTACTCCAAGATAGGCCACATGCTTGGCCATAAAGCCAGTTTCAACAAATTCAAAAAAATCAAAATCATACCTAAGTCATTAGGCAAAGCCAGCATCACCTGGCAAAGACACAACAAAAAAGAAAAATGACAGGTCAATATCTCTGATGAATGTAGATGAAAAAATTTTCAACAAAATACTAGCAAACCAAACCCAGCAGCACATCAAATAGTTAATTTAACACAATCAAGTAGGTTTCATTCCTGGAATGCAAGGTTAGTTCAATGTACTCAAATCAATAAATGTGATTCACCACATAAACAGAGTTTAAGATGAAAATTATATCGTCTCAATAGATGCAGAAAAATCCAACATTCCTTCATGACAGAAACCCTCAAGAAACTAGGCATCAAAGGAACATAGTTGAAAATAATAAAAGCCATGTATGACAAAGCCACAGACAACATCATACTGAATGAGCAAAAGCTGGAAGCATTCCCCTTGAGACCTGGAACAAGACAAGGATGCTCACTCTCACCATTCCTATTCAACATAGTACTGGAAGTCCTAACTAGAGCAATCAGGCAAAAGAAAAAAAATAAAAAGAACCCAAATAGGAAAAGAAGAAATCAAACTATCTATCTTTGCTAAAGATAATTCTATACCTAGAAAACCCAAAAGACTTCACCAAAAGGCTCCTGGCACTGATAAACTACTTCAGTAAAGCTTCAGGATGCAAAATCAATATACAAAAATTAGTAGCAGACAGAGGAGATAGAACAATATTGCCAAACAGAAACCTCCAGAGATCATTCCCTCACCCCAACAGGAATAACAAATTGAACAACTTGTCACACCAAAAAGGCACTTCTTGAGAACCCAAAATCAGATGAGGAATCACAGTACCTGGTTTTAACATCACATTAGAGAAAGAGGTGCTGAAAAAGGTAGGAAAGACAGTCTTGAATTGCCTACACTACCACTCCTCCATGACCCAGCAGTGGCTACATGGTCCATAAAGAGAATCTGTATGCTTGGAGGAGGAAGAGTGCAGTGATTGTGGAAGGTTACATTAGAACTCAGTGCTACCCTGTCACAGCAGAAAACAACATGGGATGGCACTCATCCATTGCCCACAGAGGGAGAATTGAGATGAGTCTCAGCCAGAGGCAAATAATCTATCCTAGTCATCAGAATCTGAGTTCCAGCAGGCCCCACCACCAATGGCTAAAATTCTCTAAGGTCCTAAATAAGCTTGAAAGGTAGTCTAGTCCACAAGGACTGCAATTCCTACCGCTGTGCTGGGCTCAGAGCCAGTGGACTTGAGGTGCATGGGACCTAGTAAGACAATAGCCAGGGCAATCATTGGAGTGCTTGTGTCACCATCCCCCAAACCCAGGCAGCACAGCTCACAGCTTTGAGAGATGCTCTTTCCTTTGCCTTGAAGAGAGGAGATAGGAGAGTAAAGAAGACTTTGTCTTGTAACATTGATATCAGCTCAGCCACAGTAGAATAGCACATGAGGCAGATTCCTAAGGCCGCCACTCCAGGCCTTAGCTCCAGGATGACATTTCTAGACACCCTCTGGGCCAGAAGAGAACCTCCTTCCTTGAGGGAAAGAACCCAGTCCTGGCAGGATTCATTACCTGCTGAATAAAGAGCCCTTGGCCCCTGAATAATCAGCAGTGGTAGACAGGCAGTACTTGTTGTGGGCCTTGGATGACACTGAAAGTTGTGCTGGCTTCAGGTGTGACCCAGCACATTCCCAGCTATCGTAAAAATGGCAAAGGGCTCCTGCTTGAAAAAAGGAGAGAGAAGAGTAAAGGCAGCTGTCTTGCAGCTTAGGTACCAGCTCAGCCACAGTGAGGAAGACAACCAAGTAGGTTCTGGAGTTCCTGGGGTTCCCCATTCCAGGCCTGAGCTCCTGGACAGCATTTCTTGACCTGTTTGTAGCCAGAGGAAACCCCCAGCCTTAAAGGGAGAGACCCAGGCCTGGCAGTATTCATCACAAGCTGACTGAAGAGACTTTGGGCCATGAAAGAACACTGGCAGTAGTCAGGAAATATTCTCCATAGGCCTAGGGCAGCAGTGGCCATAAAGATACTCCCCTGCTTGAGGAAAGGGGAGGGAAGAATGAGAAAGGCTTTGTCTTGTGGCTTGGATACCAGCTCAGCTGCAGTAGAATATAGCACTAGGTAGATACTTAAGGTTCCTGACTCCAAGACCTAGCTCTGGGATGGCATCTCTAGACTTGTCCTGGGCCAGGGGTAACTCATCACCCTGAAGGAAAGGATAGAAGCCTGGATGGATTTTCTACGTGCCGACTGTAGAGCCCTTTGGCCTTGAGCCAGGAAGTGGTCACTGAAGGCCTTGACACCTTGGCTTCAGGTGTAACCCAGTGCAGTCTCAGTGGTAGTGGCCACAGAAGTGCTTGTGTCACCCCACTTCAGACTCATATAGGTACTACTCTGGTCATCTGTCTAAGAGCCAAGAAATTCCCAGATTACCAGGCAGAGACTGTTTTTCTCTTCCATTATTTTCTCTAAAACAAATGAAGTCTCTCTGTCCTGGGCTGCCTGGAGTTGGGGAAGAGGTGAAACAAGACCACCAAGCTGGTGCCTCTACAAGTCTGCAAGAGTCACAGTGTTACTGGGCTTGGGGCGCCCCCTAATGCACATATGGCTATCGTGGCAAGACTTAGATCACAACACGGAAGTCTCTTTGAATATTTAGAAAGCCTTCCAAGGAAGGAAAAATACAAACTAGCCCAGACTACTACTTATTTAGGTAAAATAAGTACCTAAATCTTCAATACCCAGACACTGATTAACATTTCCAAATATCAAGACCATCCAGCAAAACATGAACTTACCAAATGAACTAAATAAGTCACCAGTGACCAATCCCAGAGAGAGATATATGCAACCTTTCAGACAGAGAATTCAGAATAGCTGTTTTGAGGAAGTTCAATGAAATTCAAGACACCGCAGAAAACGAATTCAGAATCCTATTGGATAAATTTAATGAAGAGGTTCAAATAATTTTCATAAGTCAAGCAGAAATTCTGAAGTTGAAAAATTCAATTGACATACTGAAGAATGCAGCAAAGTCTCTCACTATCATAGTTGCTCAAGCGGAAGAAATAATTAACAAGTTTGAAGATAGGCTATTTGAAAATACACAGTCAGAGGAGACAAAAGAGGAAAGAATATAAAGGAATAAGCATGCCTACAAAATCTAGAAAATAGCCTCAAAAGGGCAAATCTAAAAATTTTTGGCCTTAAACAGAAAATGGATCAGGGTAGAAAGCTGATTCAAAGGAATACTAACGGAGAACTTTTCAAATCTAGAGGAAGATGTTAATGTTCAACTACAAAAAGGTTATAGAATACCAAGCAGATTTAACCCAAATAAGACTACCTCAAGACATTTAATAATCAAATTCCCAAAGGTCAAGGATAAAGAAAGAATCCTAAAAGCAGCAAGAGAAAAGAAACAAACAACATACAACAGAGCTTCAATACATCTGAAAGCAAACTTCTCAGTAGAAACTTTACAGGACTGGAGAGAGTGGTATGACATATTTAAAGTGCTGAAGGGAAAAAACTTTTATCCTAGAATAGTATATCAGCAAAAATATCCTTCAAGCATGCAGGAGAAATAAAGACTCTCAGATAAACAAAAGTTGATTTTGTCAACATCAGACCTGTCCTACAAGAAATAGTAAAGGGAATTCTTCCATCTGAAATAAAAGAACATTAATATGCAATAAGAAACCATCAGGAGGTACACAACCCACTAGTAAAAGTAAGTATACAGACAAACAAAGAATGTTACACTACTAATTGTGGTATATAAACTAGTCATATATTGTGTAGAAAGACTAAAGAATGAACCTATCAAAAATAAATACAAAGACTTTTCAAAACAGACATTATAACAAGATACAAATAGAAACAAAAAAAGTTAGAGTGGAGGGAGGGTAAAGATGAAATGAAAATGTATTTTTATTAGTTTTCTCTTTACTTTGATTTTGCAATCAGTGTTAAGTTGTCATGAGTTCAAAATAATGGCTTATAAGATGTTTGCAAACCTCACTGTAATCTCAAATCAAAAAACAAAACACATACAAAAATAAAAATCAAAAGCAACAAAGTAACTCATACCAACAGACAAAATCACCTTCGCTAAAAGGAAAACACAAAGGAGGGAAAGAGGAAAAGGTCCCAAAACAACCAGAAACCAAATAACAATAGCTGGAATAAGGCCTCACCTGTCATTAATAACACTGAATGTAAATGGACTAAACTCTCCAATCAAAAGACAGTAGCTAAATGGATTTTAAAAAAAAAAAAAAAAAAAAGACCAAATGATCTGTTGCCTACCTAAAACACACTTTAGAGGGTGGGGCTAAGATGGCTGACTAGAAGCAGCAGCAATCAGAGACTTCCATCAAAAAGAATCATAAACAGTGTGTGAATCCTGCACCAGCAATGAAGGTATCCAACTTCTCTCATCAGAAATGACTAGGAGGCTGGCATGATCCACAAAGAAGGAGGAAGAGCAGTGTGGTGCAGCAGTCCACCTCAGAGCCACATGGATCACAGGAGCCCCCATGCTGTGAGTGATACTCACCCAGGGAAATCATGCTTTTTCCATTGAACTGTGCAACCCATGGATCGGAAGATCCCACTCATGAACCCAGGCCAAAGCAGCCAGCAGGGAAGGACAGCAGCCAGCACTGGGACTTATAATTGCCTAACACACTAAGCTCCCTAGATGTGGGAAGAGGAGCATCTGTTTCTGTAGCTCCAGACCACGCTTTTCCCCTGCTGGAGCCAGAGAGGCTGGATAGCTTAATCCCAAGAGATGTCCCCCACAGCCCAACATAGCAGCTGTGGCAGACTGTGGCCAGAGAGCCTCTTTAGGCCTGACCTTGACCCATACTTCCTCACTGGGTGGGGCCTCCCTGCAGGAACTCCAACAACTCCAGCCAGAGGCTCAGGAACAGAACCCTGATCTTCCTGGGCCTGAACCCCTAGGGGGAGGAGTGTCCACAGACTCTGTGGGCCAGCAGACTTAGCCTTTTCTCCTAGTAGTTCTGAGGAATTCGGGCAGCCCAGACAAGTGGGCTTCTCCCCAGCAAAGTACACCCCCTCCACCAAGGGATAGTCAAAGTGCTTTGTTAAACAGATCCTGTTCCCCATGCCACCCAACTGGGTGAGGCCCTCCAACAGAAGTTGTCAGACACCCTGTACAGGAGCAATCCTACTGACATCAGCTTGGTGCCCCTGAGGTCAGAGATCCCAAAAGAAGGATCAGGCACCCATCTTTGCTGTTCTCCAGCCTCCTTGAGTGACACCATGATTGCAGACAACACGATTCCATAATTAGAAAACTCCATCATTTCATCCCCAAAACTCCTTAACCTGATAAGCAACTTCAGCAAAGTCTCAGGATACAAAATCAATGTGCAAAAATCACAAGCATTCCTTTACACCAACAACAGACAAGCAGAGACCCAAATCATGAATGAACTTACATTTACAATTGCTACAAAGAGAATAAAATACCTAGTAATACAGCTAACAAGGGATGTGAAGGATCTCTTCAAGGAGAACTACAAACCACTCCTCAAGGAAATAAGAGAAGACACAAATGGAAAAACATTCCATCCTCATAGATAGGAAGAATCAATATCATGAAAATGGCCATACTGCCCAAAGTAATTTATAGATTCAAATCTATTTCTATCAAACTACCATTGACATTCTTCACAGAATTAGAAAAAACTACTTAAAATTTCATATGGAATCAAAGAACATCCTACATAGCCAAGACAATCCTAAGCAAAAAGAACAAAGCTGGAAGCATCATGCTACCTGACTTCAAACTATACTACAAGGCTACACTAACCAAAACAGCATGGTACTGGTACTAAAACAAACATATAGGCCATTAGAACAGACCAGAGGTCTCAGAAACACCACCACACATCTATAACCATCTTATCTTTCACAATCCTGACAAAAACAAGCAATAAAGACAGGATCGTCTATTCAATAAATGGTGCTGGGAAACTGGCTAGCCATATGCAGAAAACTGAAACTGGACCCCTTCCATACACCTTATACAAAAATTAACTCAAGATGGATTAAAGACTTAAATGTAAAATGCAAAACCATAAAAACCCTAGAAGAAAACCTAGGCAATACCATTCAGGACATAGGCATGGGCAAAGACTTCATGATAACACACAAAAAGCAATTGCAACAAAAGCCAGAATTGACAAATGGGATCTAATTAAACTAAAGAGCTTCTGCACAGCAAAAGACATGATCATCAGAGGGAACAGGCAGCCTACAGAATGGAAGAAAATTTTTGCAGTCTACTCATCTGACAAAGGTCTAATATCCAGAATTTACAAGGAACTTAAATTTACAAGAAAAAAACACACAACCCCATCAAAAAGCAGGCCAAGGACATAAATAGACACTCCTCAAAAGACAACACTTACATGGGCAACAAACACGAAAAAAAGCTCAACATCACTGCTCATTGGATAAATGCAAATCAAAGCCACAATGAGATACCATCTCACCCCAATCAGAATGGCAATTATTAAAAAGTCAAGAAACAATAGATGCTGGCGAGGCTGCGGAGAAATCGGAATACTTTCACACTGTTGGTGGGAATGTAAATTAGTTCAACCGTTGTGGAAGACAGCATGGCAATACCTCAAGTATCTAGAACCAGAAATACCATTTGACCCAGTAATCCCATTACTGGGTATATATCCAAAGGAATATAAATTATTCTACTATAAAGACACATGCACATGTATGTTTATGTTATTGCAGCACTATTTACAATAGCAAAGTTGGTTCAGTTGGAACCAACCAAAATGCCCATCAGTGATAGATTGGATAAAGAAAATGTGGTACATATACACCATGGAATACTGGGCAGTCATAAAAAGCAATGAGATTATGCCCTTTGCAGGGACATGGATGAAGCTGAAAACCATCACCCTCTGCAAACTAACACAGGAATAGAAAACCAAACACCATGTGTGCTCACTCATAAGTGGGAGTTGAACAATGAGAACACATGGACACAGGGAACAATACACACGAGGACCTGTTGGGAGCTGAGGGGTGAGGGGAGGGAACTTAGAGGATGGATCAATAGGTGCAGCAAGCCACCATGGCACATGTATACCTATGTAACAAACCTGCAAGGTCTACACATGTATCCCAGAACTTAAAGTAAAATTAAAAAATAAAAAGAAAGAAACATACTTCACCTATAAAGACACACATAGACTGAAAATAAAGGAATAAAAAAGGTATTCCATGCAAATAGAAACCAACAAAGAGCAGGAGTAGCACACTTATGTCAGACAAAATTGATTTCAAGACAAAAATTATAAAAAGAGACAAAGCAGGTCACTATATAATAACAAAGGGATCAATTTAGCAAGAGGATATAACAATTTTAAATATATATGCATTCATTAGCAAGGCATGGTGGTGCATGCCTGTATTCCCAGCTACTTGGGAGGCTGAGATGGGAGGGTCATTTGAGCCTGGGAGACAGAGGTTGCAGTGGGCTGAGATCATGCTACTTCACTCCAACCTGGGTGACAGAGTGAGATGCTATCTCAAAAAAAAAAAAATGTATATATATATATATATATATACACACACACACACATACATATATACACACATATATACATATGTATATGTGTGTGTGTGTGTGTGTATATGCGTTCAACATGGGAGCACACAGATGTATAGAGGAAATATTATTATAACTAAAGAGAGAGACCTTAATGCAATAATAGCTCAAAACTTCAACACTCCACTTTCAGCATTGGACAGATCCAGACAAAAAATCAGGAAAGAAACATTCGACTTAATCCGCATTATAGACAAAATTAACCTAATATATTTGCAGAACATTTCATCTAATGGCCGCAGAACACATGTTCTTCTTCTCAGCACATGGATCATTCCCAAGGATAGATCATATGTTAGCCCACAAGGCAAGTCTTAATTCAAAAAAAAGAGGAATTATATAAAGTATCTTCTCTGACCACAATGGAATAAAACTAAAAATCTCTAAGAATAGGAATTTTGGAAACATGCAAACACATGGAAATTAAACAATATGCTCCTGAATTATCACTGGGTTGCTGAAGAAATTAAAAAGGAAATGTTAAAGTTTCTTAAAACAAATGAAACTGGAAATACAACATACTAAAACCTATATATAGGATATAATAATAGCAGTACTGGGGAAAGTTTAAAAATTTATAGCAATAAATGCCTACATCAAAAAAATAGAAAAACTTCAAATAAACAACCTGATGATGACACACCTTAAAGCACTAGAAAAGTAAGAGCAACATAAAATTGGTAGAAAAGATAATATCAGAGCAGAAATAAATGAAATTAAGAATTTTAAAGTACAAAAGATCAACAAAATAAGTTTTTTGAAAAGATAAACAAAAGTAACAAACCTTCAGCCAGACTACCAAAAAAAAAAAAGAGAAGATCCAAACGAATAAAATCAGAGTTGAAAATGGAAACATTATAACCAATAACACAGAAATCCAGAGGATCATTAGAGGCTATGATGAGCAGCTATATCCCAATAAATTGGAAAACCCAGAAGAAATGACTAAGTTCCTAGACACATACAAGTTACCAAGATTGAACGATAAAGAAATTCAAAATCTGAATAGATCAACAAGCAATGAGATCAAAGCTGCAATAAATAGTCTCCCAGGAAAGAGCAGCTGAGGACCCAATGGCTTCACTGCTGAATTTCACCAAACATTTAAAAGAGAACTAATATCAATTCTACTCAAACTATTCCCAAAAGCAGAGGAGGGAATACTTCCAAGCGCACTCTATGAGACCAATATTACCCTGATACCAAAACCAGACAAAGATACTTCAAAAAAAGAAAACTACAGGCCAGTATCCCTGACGAGTATTGATGCTGAAACCCTCAACAATATACTAGCAAATTGAATTCAACAACACACGAAAAGAGCATTCATCGTGACCAAGCAGGATACAGGGATGGTTCAACATATGCAAATCAGTCAATGTGATACATCATATCAACAGAATAAAGGACATAAACCATATGATCATTTCATATGGTTCATATCAAAAAGTATTTGATAAAATTTAACATCCCTTCATGAAAAAAAAACCCTCAAAAAACTGGATACAGAAGGAACATACCTGAGCACAATAAAAGCCATATATCAACAACCCACAGTTACCATCATGCTGAATAACAAAAAACTGAAAGCCTTTGATCTAAGACCTGGAACACAACAAGGATTTCCACTTTCAGCACTGTTATTAAACATAGTAATAGAAGTCCTAGCTAGAGCAATTAGACAAGAGAAAGAAATAAAGGGCATGCAAATTGGAAAGGAAGAAGTCAAATTATCCTTGTTTGCAGATGATATTATCCTATATTTGGAAAAACCTAAAGACTCCATCAATGAACTATGAGAACTGATAAATTTAGTAAAGTTGCAGGATACAAAATCGACATACAAAAATCAGTAGTGGCATTTCTATACGCCAACAATGAAAAATTTGAAAAAGAATTCAAGAAAGTAATCATATTTGCAATAGTAACAAATAAAATAAAATGTCTATAATTAACCAAAGAAATGAAAGCCCTCTACAATGAAAACTATAAAACATTGACGAAAGAAATTGAAGAGGACAGAAAAAAATGGAAAGATATTCCATGCTCGTGGATTTGAAGAATCAATATTGTTAAAATGTCCATACTATCTAAAGCAATCTACAGATTGAACGTAATCTCAACCAAAATACCAATAACATTCTTCACAGAAATAGAAAAAACAACCTAAAATTTATATGGAACCACAAGAGACCAAGAATAGCCAAAGCTATCATGGGCAAAAAGAAGACAACTGGAGGAATCACATTACCTGACTTCAAATTACACTACAGAGCTATAGTAACCAAAACAACATTATACTGGCATAAAAACAAACAAATAGACAAATAGAATAGAATAGAGGACCCAGAATAAATCCTTACTGCACTTGTTTTCAACAAAGGAGTCAAGAACATACACTGGGTAAAGAACAATCTCTTCAATAAATGATGCTGGGAAAACTGGATATCCATATTCAAAAGAATGAAACTAGACTTCTATCACTTGCCATATATAAAAATCAAATAGTAATGATTAAAGATCATCCAGGTGTGGTGGCTGACACCTGTAATCCCAGCACTTTGGGAGGCCGAGGCAGGTGGATCATGAGGTCAGGAGATCAAGACCACCCTGGCTAACACGGTGAAACCCCATCTCTACCAAAAAGACAAAAAATTAGCCAGGCGTGGTGGCAGGCACCTGTAGTCCCAGCTACTCGGGAGGCTGAGGCAGGAGAACGGCGTGAACCCCGGAGGCGGAGCTGGCAGTGAGCCGAGATCACGCCACTGCACTCCAGCCTGGGTGACAGAGCAAGACTCCGTCTCAAAAAAAAAAAAAATCAAAAAAAGAAATAATTAAAGATTTAAATCTAAGATCTCAAATTACTGAACTAGTAAAAGAAAACATTAGGGAAGCTCTTCAGGACATGTATCTGGGCAAAGATTTTTTGAGTAATAACTGACAGGCATAGGCAACCAAAGCAAAACTGTACAAGTGGGATCACATCAAGTTTAAAAGCTTTTGCACAGCAAAGGAAACAATCAACAACGTGAAGAGACAACCCATGGAATAGGAGAAAATATTTGCAAACTATTCATCTGACAAGGGACTAATAATCGAATATATACGGAGCTCAAACAGCTCTATAGGAAAAAAAAATCTAACAATCCGATTTTAAAATGGGCAAAAGATTTCAATAGATATTTAAGGAAAGAAGACATACAAATGGCAAACAGGCATATGAAAAAGCGCTCAACACCATTGATCATCAGAGAAATCCAAATTGAAACTACAGTGAGATATCATTTCACCCCAGTTAAAGTAGCTTTATGCAAAACACAGGTAGTAACAAATGCTGGTGAGGATGTGGAGAAAAGGGAAACCTCATACACTGTTGACAGAAATGTAAAAAAAAACTAAAAATGGAGCTACCACAGAATCTAGAAATTCCACTGCTGGATATATACCCCAAAGAAAGGAAATCAGTATATCAAAGACATCTGCACTTTCATGTTTATTGCTGCACTATTCACAATAGTTAAGATTTGGAAGCAACCTAAGTATCCATCAACAGATGATTGAATAATGAAAATATGGTACATACACATAACTGAGTACTACTCAGCCTTGAAAAAGAATGAGATCCTGTTATTAGCAGCAACATAGATGGAACTGGAGGACATTATGTTAAGTGCAGGACATTATGTTAATTACAAATAAGCCAGACACAAAAAGACAAAGTTCACATGTTCTAACTTATTTGTGGGAGCTAAAAATTAAAACAGTTGAATTCATGGAGATAAGCAGTAGAATGATAGTTACTAAAGGCTGAGAATGGTAGTGTGGGGAGGAGAGTAAATGGGATAGTTAATGAATACAAAAACACAGAATGAATAAGATCTAGTATCTGATAGCACAACAGGGTGACTACAGTGAACAATAATTTATTGTACGTTTAAAAATATCTAAAAGAGTACAATTGCATTGCTTATAATACAAAGAAAGGATAAATGCTTGAGATGATGACTATCCCAATTACCTTTATGTGATTATTATGCATTATATGTCTGTGTCAAAATAGCTTGTGTACCTCATGAATATATACATATATAACTACTATGCACCCACAAAAATTAAACATGAAAAAATAAGTAGCATTTCTAAACTTCAATAACATTCAAGTTCAGAGACAAATCAAGAATACAATCCAATTTAAAATAGCTACAAATACATACTTAGGGTTACATCTAACCAAAGAGATGAAAGATCTCTATAACGAAGACTAGAAACATTGCTGAAAGAAATCATAGATGATACAAATAGAAAAACATCCCATGCTCATGGATTCCAACAACCAGTGTTGTTAAAATGGCCATACTGCCCAAAGCCATCTGCAGATTCAATGCTGCTTCAAAGCAATCCTAACCAAAAACAACAAAGCTGGAGGCATCACAGTACATGATTTCAGACTATAAGGCTACAATAACCAAAACAGCATGGTACTGGTACAAAAATAGACACATAGACAAATGGAACCAAATAGGTAGCCTAGAAATAAAGCTACACACCTACAATCATCTGATCTTTCACAAAGTCAACAAAACTAAGCGATGTGGAAAGGACTCCCTATTCAATAAATGGTACTAGGATGGCTGGCTAGCCATATGCAGAAGAATGAAACTGGACCCTTACCTTTGACCACATACAAAAATTAACTCAAGATGGATTCAAGATTTACATGTAAGACCTCAAACTATAAGGATTCTAAAAAATAAAAACACTAGGAAACACCATTCCCGACCTCAGCCTTGGGAAAGAATCTATTACAAAGGCCTCAGACAATTTCAACAAAACCAAAAATTGACAAGTTGGATCTAACTAAATGAAAGAGCTTCCGTACAGCAAAAGAAACTATCAACAGAATAAGCAATCTACAGAATGGGAGAAAATATATGCAAACGATGCATCTGACAAAGGTTTAATATCCAGAATCTATAAATCACTTAAATAATTGAGCAAGCAAAAAAAAAATACCCAGGCTGGGCGTGCTGACACACCTGTAATCCCAGCACTTTGGGAGGCCAAGGCGGGCAGATCACCTGAGGCCAGGAGTTCAAGACCAGCCTGGCCAATATGGTGAAACCCTGTTTCTACTAAAAATACAAAAATTAACCAGGTGTGGTAGCGCATGCCTGTAATCCCAGCTACTTGGGAGGCTGAGGCAGGAGAATTGCTTGAATCCTGGAGGCAGAGATTTCAATGAGCTGAGATTGCACCACTGCACTCCAGCCTGAGGACAGAGTGAGACTCTCCAAAAAAAATAAAAAAAAAATAAAAAAAAGTGGGCAAAAGACAAATCACAGTAAGATATCATCTCACACCAGTTAGAACGGCCATTATTAAAAAGTCAAAAAAAAAAACAAAAAACAAAAAACAAAATCAGAAGCTAGTGTGGCTGCAGAAAAAAGAGAATGCTTACACACTGTTGGTGGGAATGTGAATTAGTTCAGTCCCTGTGGAAAGCGGTTTGGAAATTTCTCAAAGAACTTAAAACAGAGATACCATATGACCCAGCAATCCCATTACTGGGTATATATCCAAAAGAAAATTAATTGCTTTACCATAAAGACTCATGCACTTGTGTGTTCATTGAAGCACTATTCACAATAGCAAAGACATGGAATCAACCATAGTGCTTATCAATGGTAGATCAGATAAAGAAAATGTGGTATATATACACCATGGAATATTATGCAGCCATAAAAAAGAAGAAAATCATGTCCTTTGCAGCAACATAGATGCAGCTGGAGGCCATTTTCCTAAGCAAATTAACCCAGAAAAAGAAAACCAAACACGGTATGTCCTCACTTGTAAGTGGGAGCTAAACACTGGGCAGTCGTAGACATAAAGATGGCAAAAATAGACACTGTGGACTACTAGAGGGGGCAGGAAAGAAGCATGAGGGTACTACACTTACTACCTGGGTGATAGGATCATTTATATTCCAAACCTCAGCATCACACATTATGCCCATGTAACAAACCTGCTCACGTACCCCCTAAACTTAAAAGTTGAAATTATTTTAAAAACTGCAGATGTAAGGCAAGCTATTAAACTGGTTGGCTCAAAGACTCAATGACACTCTCTATTCACTAATATCTCTATTCCACCATCCTTAGCACCTGCTTCGAAGGTTGGTTCTATTTATGACCATCAGATTATTTCGACAACAATGGGGCTATATCCTTTCTTTTTTTTTTTTTTTTTTTTTTGAGATGGAGTCTCACTCTGTCCCCTAGGCTGGAGTGCAGTGGCGCCATCTCGGCTCACTGCAAGCTCCACCTCCCAGGTTCACGCAATTCTCCTGCCTCAGCCTCCCGAGTAGCTGGGACTACAGGCGTCCGCCACCACGCCCGGCTAATTTTTTGTATTTTTAGTAGAGATGGGGTTTCTCCCTGTTAGCCAGGATGGTCTTGATCTCCTGACCTCGTGATCCACCCGCCTCGGCCTCCCAGAGTGCTGCGATTACAGGCGTGAGCCACAGCGCCCGGCCCGGGGCTATATCCTCTCTTATTCACAATGGAAAACAGTGCTTCAACATGAATCATGACTCAAAATTATTGTTTTGCTTTCTGATTGGGCCAATGTGAGTCACATCATGCTTATCCTGGTCAGTGTTAGCCTTGGACCTTGAACAAATTACCATTCATTCTATTTCTCTCCTATTGAATAAATATCTCTGTTACAATACAATAGGGAGAAGGGGTGTTGGAGAGTCAACAACGACACATCTTTTATAGTGTTTCACAGGAAAAAACGTGGATGTGTGACCATTCCAATAGAGAGAAGCCTGGAATATATGCAGGGAGATATACAGAAGAGTGGGAGAAAAAGTTATAATGATAGGTTGGATCCACACTATCAAAAATTTGAGCATCATGGTGAAATAATTAATCTTTTAATAAATTAGAGATTATTTTTTAAAATTCTAAATTTTGTAAACTGTTATTTTAGGTTCAGAGGTACATGTGCAGGTTTGCTATGTAGGTAAGCTGCATGTCATGGGGATTTGGTGTACAGATTATTTGCTCACCCTGGTAATGAGCGTAGTACCTGATAAGTGGTTTTTTTAATCCTCTCCCTTCTCTTATCCTCCACCCTCAAGTGGGCCCCAATATATGTTGTTCTCTTCTTTATGTCCATGTGTACTCAATGTTTAGCTCCTACTTATAAGTGAGAACATTCAGTGTTTGGTTTTCTCCTCCTGAGTTAGTTGGCTTGGGATTATGGCCTCCAGCTCCATTCATGTTGCAGCAAAGGACATGATCTTATTCTTTACGGCTGCATATTATATTCCATGATGTATATGTACCAAATTTTATTTATCCTGTCTATCATTGATGGACATTTATGTTGATTCCATGACTTTGCTATTATGAAGAGTGCTTTATGGTAGAATGATTTATATTTCTTTGGATATATACCCAACAATAGGATTGCTGGGTTGAATGGTACTTCTGTTTCAAGTTCTTTGAAAAATCACCACACCGCTTTTTACAATGGCTGAACTAATTTACATTCCCACCAGAAATGTATGAATGTTTTCTTTTCTCTACACCCTTGTCAACATCTGTTATTTTTTGACTTTTTAATAAGAGCCATTCTGACTGGTGTGAGATGGTATATCACCGTGGTTTTGATTTTCATTTTCTAATGATTAGTGATGTTGAACATTTTTTCATATGCTTGTTGACTGCATGTATGTCTTCCTTTGAAAAGTGTCTGTTGACATCTTTTGCCCACTTTTTAATGGGATTGTTTTTTGCTTAATTTATCTAAGTTCCTTATAGATTCTGGATATTAGACCTTTGTCAGATGCATAGCTTGCAAATATATTCGCCCATTCTGTAGGTTGTTTGTTTGCTCTGTTAATAGTTTCTCTTGCTATGCAGAAACTCTTTCATTTGATTAGTTTCAACTTGTCAATTTTATTTTTGTTGCAATTATTTTTGGTGTCTTCATCGTGGAATCCTTGCCAGGGCCTATGTCCAGGCTGGTATTTCCTAGGTTATTTTCTAGGGTTTTTATAGTTTTAGGTTTTACATTCAAGTCTTTAATCCACCTTGAGTTTATTTTTGTATGTGAAGTAAAGAAGGGATCTGACTTCAATCTTCTGCATATGGCCAGCCAGTTATACTACTAGCATTTATTAAATAGGGAGTTCTTTTCCTATTGCTTATTTTGGTCAACTCCGTGAAAGATCAGGTGACTATAGTTGTGTGGTCTTATCCCTGGGCTCTCTATTCTGTTCCATTGGTCTATGTGTCTGTTTTTGTACCAGTACCATGCTGTTTTGGTTACTGTAGCCTTTTAGCATAGTTTGAAGTCAGGTAACATGATGACTCTAGCTTTGTTCTTTTTACTTTGGATTTCTTTGGCTCTTTGGTCTGCTTTTTGGTTCCATATTAATTCCAGAATGTTTTTTTCGAATTCTGTGAAAAAATGATGTTTGTGGTTTTGTTGGGCTTTTTTTTTTTTTTTAACAAGAAAGGGTCAAAAATCAGATAACTACTTTATAACAATTTATTTGGAAACCATTTTCAGAATGTTTTAGGGTGAAAAGTAGTCAGTTAGGTTCTCAATATATTGTATCAGATTAAATGCACTAAATCCCTAAATTTGATAAAGACAATAGGAGGAAAACTCCAGTAACAGAAAGCATTGAGGAGGCTCTGTCTAAGGGACTTTTTGAGTGATGTAAGAGAGAAATAAAGGCAAAGTGGAAAATAACTCAAAATTTGAGAAGACAGGAATGGAAGCTGGCTGGAAGGTGTTAAGGAGAGAAATGAGTTTAGTTTCTAAATTCTAAGGCATTGTATGGAAACTTCCAGCAGGTAGTTAGAATTCAGGTCTGAGAATTGAGTGAGAGGTGAGAATTGAATCAATGGGAGCTTGACAGGGAGAGTAAGCAATTAGACAAAGATGGGAAGAGGCCAAACACAAAACTTCAGGTGGCATCTACTTTCTATGAAGAAACCTGACTAAAATAAGGAAAGTGACTGAGCCAGCAGAGGATGAGAAAGACAACTGATGTCAGAGGAACTGGATGAGCATTCCAGGACAAGGCTCCAAGGTAAAGCATGTGATAACTGCACAAACGTGAAGTAGAATGAAGAATGAGGAAATGCCTGTTTTATTAGGCGATTTGAGGGTATCTGGTGACATTTCAGAGCCCTAGACTCTTCTTCTGTGTATGGTAGCATCTAGATTTCCACTTTGACAAAAGCAGTGGCTGCTTCTTTTATCACTGTTATGGACTGAATTGTGTCACCCAAAATTCATATGTTGAGCCCTAATGCGGTGGTATATGGAGATGAGACCTTTGGGAGGTAATTAGGGTTATATAGGGACATAAGGGTAAGGCCCTAATTTAATGGGATTAGTGCCCTTATAAGGAGAAGGAGCACAAATCAGCTCTCTCTTTCCACGCAGTCACATAGAAAAGTCATGTGAGGACACAGTGCGAAGGTGGCCATCTGCAAGCCAGAAAGAGAGCCCTCACTATAAACCAGCAATGATGGCACCTTGACCTTAAGACTTGTAGCCTCCAGAACTGTGAAAAATAAATGTCAATTGTTTAAGGCACCCAGTCTGAAATATTTTGGTACGGCAAGCAAAAGACTGATACAATAACCAATAAAACAACAAAGTTTGATTTGCCAGTTCTGGAAAATGCCTCCCTCAGGAATACTTAGACCTCGGTTCTATCCCTGGATCCTAAAATAACTCAAAACCACTGGATTAGTAACTTAACCTCTCTGAGCTTTTGTTGCAGAATCCAGAGAAAGAGGACACTGAAGTAAACCATCTCAGAGGTTCTTTCAAACTTTTCTGGTCTATTTTTCCAAGAAGCAATTTCAGTGTTGGAAGGTTGGTAAATGTTGTCAAGCCCCCAAATAGCAACCACATCATCTCCATTACTAGAGATAGGTGGTCAGAAAACGGGCCTAGAGGACATTTTAAATACGTTTCTACTACAAAGATTCTTTGCTGTTTGACAAGGTTGTTGGCAGCCCCTGAGATGGTATAGTCAAGAAAAGACCTGGCAGGAAAGAAGTGCCATTCAGAGAAAACACCACTGATTTTTAAAATGTGAATTGCAGGCTTCTCCTCCCCTTTCCTTTATCAACTGTGATTAGGCTGTACTTTGCTCGAGTTTACAATAATGATACTTTTACACTTAGCACTGTGCATTCTGAAGAGTGGGCCTAAAAGTACTTTACTATCTCACAGAGAAGAGTTTTTTCCTAGCAAGGTGTATTGCCAAGCCCTCTCTGCTTTGCCCCTCCCTCCATGGTTTGTTAACCAGCAGGAATGCTTTTTAAGGCAGAGAGGCTAGGATGAAAGCTCTAAAGAAGCATATTTCCACTGACACACAAAGCAAGGAGGATCCAGGCAAAAGAGAGAAAAGAAGAGAACTCCCATTGACTGAAGGTGTAAGCTGCGCCACATGCAATATTTGATATTTTCACCTGGGTTTATTCATTCTAACTTTACTCCATACAAATGACCACTCAAATACTCTATAAGAAAAGTTAACCTACACCTGTGAGTTCCTCTGTGCCAGGCTTTTGCTGTTTTCACTTATTTTGACCCTGTAGACTCTGTACATGAGGCCAGTGAAACCACCATTTTGGAAGGATCTAACAAATTCATGGTGAACAAAATGGCAGCACTTTACAATCAGGAGTCAGGGAAGCCACTGTTCCAAGCTGTCTCCTCTCTCCTAGAAATGAGGAATAGGGAATCATAGGAAGAGCATTGACTTTGAAGTAGAATTTCCAGTATAGAAAAGATACTGAATGCAAATTTTGATGCCACAAATTTGTACCAAGTCAATGTTATTCCATTTAACTCTGGATTTTCCCAAAGTTCACACACTATCACTCACTCTGGAACACTCTTATATATCCCAGGATACTCAGACTTGTGTGTGATTCAAACTCATTTGTAGTTAAATATAAAGATGTTTCCTACATTTGTATGCAACTTCATAGTTTCAAAGCATTTTCAAGTGTTCATCTCATTTTATTCACATAAATATGTGATGTTCATTGTCATGTTTTATACGTAAGGAAAATGAAGTATAATATACAAGTTAAATTATTTTGTCTAAATCAGCAACCCATAAAATATTAATAGACAACTCTCAGAGGGAACACAGTTGTATACAAAAACTTCCGACCCAATAAAAGTTTAAGTTTTAACATACATACAGAAAAGCCAAAAAAAATCACAAGCATACAGCTCATGGAATTTTCACAAAAAAAATTTAAACACACACACCAGTGTAGCCAATGCACTGATTAAGAAACAGAACATTAACAGCACTTCAGAAGCTTCCCTCATGCCCCTTTCATTTACCACTTAGAGGAATCAATACTAGGCAAATATGTAGGAAAAATGACTAGGACTTATAAGCTGAGATGATAAAGTTATTATTTATTGCAAAGTTATTTAATACAGTGAAAAATTACAAACGTTATAAATGCCCAGTTCTTAAGGAATGGTTAAATAAATCATGGTATACTTATAGACTAGAATAATATTCACATTTGGCCTCCAATTAAAATATAGAAAGTGAAGAGTGTAGTTCTCACTCTAACAAGAAGAAACCACATAAGCTACAAAGTCATAGTTTTTTAAAAACCTGTCAGAGATCTGAAAATAGAAAAAAACTTAAATGAACCAGATTTCAGAAAATCACAGCATTTTGTAGAAGAGAAGAGACACATAGCTGCTTTCATCCTTAGCATAGAGGTAGGAGGAAGAGGAAGCCATCTTAAATGGGAATAAGGAGAAACAATCTGTATTTTTTATAAACATTTAATAGCTGCATATGAGCTATAATGAAAAATTAAAATCCTGAAGAGGACCAGCCACACAGTGAGTCCATACCCATCTGCTACCTCTTTTCTACTAGCCTTCTCAAAGTGAAAGGTTTGGTACACTGATGGATGGAGGCAGGGCAGGAGGGCTGAGAGAAATCCCGCATGAAGCATGTGGGAAGCTCCTCAAGTCCAAGCCTAGAGACAGAGAGAACCGACGGAAGTCCTTCAAGTTGCTCCAGTAGGCAGTCCACACCTCACCTAGTACAATGAAGCTGTCCTCCTAAAGCTAGGAACAAAGCAGAAGGAAAGAGAGCTCAATAAGTTCAGAAAGCCAAGAAAACAAATTCTCTGTGACCCAAAAATCTAGCATCCAGGCAGGAATGCAGAGAAATCAATCACAGTTTAGAAATCTGGTGACTATCTTCTAAAACAGAGATAAATCTCAAGAATCTCACAGACACTCAGACCTCGTAACCTGCTAATGGGAAAGTCCTAATTCCATCCTCAAAACATTTGAAGTAGGTGGGGAACGGAATCTAACACTGCAACAAAACCCAGGGCCACTTGCACAACTACTGAGTAGATGCCCTTACTAGAATCTGATAGATCTTATGCCAGATCCCATACCAAAGACCTGACAGAAGAAGGAATATGTCCTTTTTTAAGGGTAAAAATCATTTAATTCAGTCTCCACTTTTTTTTTGCGGTGGTTGGGGGGCACACAATCTCAGCATACAATTAAAGGTTAGAAGATATGTAAAGGTAATGCAAGATTAAAAGAAGAAATATTCAATAAAGGCAGGTCCCCAAATAATTCAAACTTGGAAGTAAAAGAACTTTTCTATTTTTAAAAAAAATTTCTTTTTAACTTTTATTTTACATTTGGGGGTACATGTGAAGGTTTGTTACATAGGTAAACATGTGTCATGGCAGTTTGTTGTACATATTATTTCATCACCCAGGTATTAAGACCAGTACCCAATAGTTATCTTTTCAGTTCCTCCCCCTCCTCCCACCCTTCACCCTCGAGTAGACCCCAGTGTCTGTTGTTTCTGTCTTTGTGTTTATAAGTTCTTATCACTGAGCTCCCACTTATAAGTGAGAACATGTTGTATTTGGTTTTCTGTTCTTGCATTAGTTTGCTAAGAATAATAGCCTCCAGGCTTCATCCATGTTCCTGCAAAAGATATGATCTCATTCTTTTTTATGGCTACATACTATTCCATAGTGATATGTACCACACTTTCTCTCTATCCAACCTGTCATTGATGGGCATTTAGGTTGATTCCATTTCTTTGCTAATGTGAATAGTGCTGCAATAGGCATTCGTATGCAAGCGTCTTCATGATAGAATCATTTATATTCCTCTGGGTGTATACCCAGTAATGGGATTACTGGATCAAATGGTGGTTCTGCTTTTAGCTCTCTGAAAAATTCCCACGCTGCTTTTCACAATGGTTGAACTAATTTACACTCCCACCAACAATGTATAAGCGTTCCTTTTTCTCCACAACCTCACCAGCATCTATTATTTTCTGACTTTTTAATAATAGCCATTCTGACTGGTGTCAGATGGTATCTCATTATGGTTTTAATTTGCATTTCTCTAATGATCAATGATATTGAGCTTTTCTCATATGCTTGTTGGCTGCATGTATGTCTTCTTTTGAGAATTGTCTGTTCATGCCCTTTGTACACTTTTTAACGGGGTTGTTTTACTCTTATAAATCTGCTTAAGTTCATTATAGAAGCTGGATATTAGACCTTTGGTAGATGTACAGTTTACAAATATTTTTTCCCATTCTGTAGGTTGTTTTTACTGTTGATAGTTTCTTTTGCTATGGAGAAGTTCCTAAGTTTAATTATATCCCACTTGTCAATTTTTGCTTTTGTTGCGATTGCTTTTGGTGTTTTTGCCATGAATCTTTGCCTGTTCTATGTCCAGGATGGTATTGCCTAGGCTGTCTTCCAGGGTTTTTAGAGTTTTGGATTTTTTTATGTTTTTAATCTATCTTGAGTTGATTTTTGTGTATGGTGTAAATAAGAGGTCCAGCTTCAACCTTCTGCATATGGTTAGCCAGTCATCCCACCTATCTATCATTTATAGAATAGGGAGTCTTTTCCCCATTGCTTGTTCTTGGTCAATTTTATGAAAGATCAGATGGCTGTAGGTATACAGCCTTATTTCTGGCCTATTCTATTCCATTGGTCTATGTGTATATTTTTGTACCAGTGCCATGCTATTTTGGTTACTGTAGCCTTCTAGTATAGTTTGAAGTCAGGTAACATGATGCCTGTAGTTTTGTCCTTTTTGCTCAGGATTGCCTTGGCTATTCAGGCTCTTTTTTGGTTCCATATAAATTTTAAAATAGCTTTTTCTAGTTCTATGGAGAATGTCATTGGTAGTTTGATAAGAATAGTACTGAATCTATAAGTTGCTTTGGGGAGTATAGACATTTTAATGATAATTAATTCTTCCTATCCATCAGCAGGGGATGTTTTTCCATTTGTTTGTCTTCTCCAATTTCTTTGAGCAGTGTTTTGTAATTCTTATTGCAGAGATCTTTTATCTCACTGGTTAGCTATATTTCTAGGTATTTTATTCTTTTTGTGGCAATTGTGAATGGGATTGCCTTTCTGATTTAGCTCTTGGTTTGACTGTTGTTGGTGTATAGGAATGCTAATGACATTCGTACACTGATTTTGTATCCTGCAACTTTACTGAAGTTTTATCAGCTAAAGGAGCTTTTGGGCCAAGACTGTGGGGTTTTCTAGATATAGAATCATGTCATCTGCAAACAGAGCTAGTTTGACTTACTCTCTTCTTATTTGGATGCTCTTTATTTTTTTCTCTTGCCTGATTGCTCTGGCTAGGACTTCCAATACTATGTTGAATAGAAGTGGTGAGACAGGGCAACCTTGTGCCAGTTTTCAAGAGGAATGCTTCCAGCTTTTACCCATTCAGTATAATGTTGGCTATGGGTTTGTCATAGATGGCTGTTATTATTTTGAGGTATGTTCCTTCAATACCGAGTTTATTGAGAGATTTTGAAGGGGGTTGAATTTTATTAAGAAAAGAACTTTAAATGATATAATAAAGACTTGTGGAAAAAATGCATTCAAAGATGGGAATTTCAGAAGGGAAATTATGATTATAAAAGCAACCAATGAAAATTTCAGAAACGAAAAAGTATAAAACCAAAATGAAAACTTCTTCTAAGAATGAAATAGCAGATAGAACACAGGAGAGGAATCAGTGCACTTATATAGATCAATAAAAAGTATCCAGACTGAAATTCTGGGGGAAAAAAAAGTAGAAAAAAATAGACCAAGCATCTGAGAACTGTCAGAGAATATCAAACCGTCTAACTAACGTAAGGATAACTGATAAATATGTAGAAGATGACAGAGGATTTACAAAGAATGTGGAACAAAAACTCATTTCATGATTCTGAAACTCCCCATCACATCTAGGACATATAAAAGGGTAGTGAATGGAGGATTGAAACAGAAGATGGACAAAAGAGTTATTTGGGATATTGTTTTCCGGGGAGAGGGCAATACTGTGTGGCCCACAGTGTCTCCCAGTCTGTGAGAGGTGGATACAAGAGAGTGTTGCATCCTAACTCTAAGCCTCATGGAAAAGGCTTCACCAAAACTACACAGAAAAATTTTTTAAAGAGGTAATTTGGTGGGCCGTATTCCTGCTATCCACAGCCAAGGGCAGGGTATAAGGGATGCCTTCCCCTACCTAAAGAGAAATAGCCTTTGTAATTTGGGATACAGAATGAACTGTTCCTAACACCTGGCTGGAAATTCCAAACGACCAACAATGGGGGTGCTGAGCTGCTTTGCTGGAGGTGAAGAGGCCGGCTGGGCATCCTGTACTTCCAAGGTGAATAAGAGTGGGGTGCTCCTGGAAGAGGGGCAAAGAGAGTTTTTCACCATAATTGCTATAGCAATATTAAATAGTTGTTGTTAGCTCAGAATATTCCATAAAGAGTTGCCTTATTTTAAAGCAGGTGAACTCTGTGCCTGTCCAATTTGGAGTGTAGGTGTATATTATTTAGCAGAATTGGCTGTCATTTCTAGCGGACTCCCTTGTGTTGTGTCAGACAAACTGAGCTCTCTGTAAGTGGCTCTTAGGAAAGCCACCAGACAAAATCAGCTTAGGCATCAAAGGAGAGTAATAATCATCTTTTAGATTCATTTTTTCAGCAAATACATATTGGGGCCCTGCTATCTATGATGCAAAATGCTAAATATTTGGGAGGCACAGGGGCAAGCATATTGTTCTCAATGAGCAAAATAATATATGATCAAATGTGATTAGTATCACACAAAGTAAATCTCATGTTCTCCAGATATTTAGAAAAATAAGAGACTATTCAGAGACTATTTTAGAAGTGTGGTAGTTGGTTAAGGGATGGGATGGTGAACATGGAGGAAATCAGGAAAACTCTTAATAGAAGAGTTGATATTTGTTCTAAGTTAGAAGACTGATAGATATGTAAGAATGAAGCGGATTATGGGAAAGGTATTCCTAGCAAAGGGCAGAGGGAGGCAATCAGGTGTCTTGGAGATAGAGTGAACTGTGCTATCAAACTTCAGATCCCTACACCACTACTTTATGCTGTATAACCTGGACAAAATATCTTACTCCTCTAATCTCAACTTATCATTGGTAGCATGGGACTAATAGCTCCAATTCCCATGCTTGGCACACAAGCACCTAGTAATACTAGTTGTAATTGCTGTTAGTCCTGAATAAAGTCACAGATGTGGGGATGTACAGGGCTGTATAGAAGGGATCATAAACAATGACAACTAGCAGAGGAACAAAGGAAATGAACAAACCAGTTGTATCCAGACCATGGAGCATGCTAAGTCCCAGCAAAAATAAAGAATCTGGAATCATTTCTCAGGCAATGGAGGCATTTGGAGAGTTTTCAGCAGGATCAGAGCTGTGCTTCAAAAGAACTAATCTGTAACTTTTTAATTATCGTGCAGAAGAGTTTAGCTGCTTTCTGTCTAAAACCAGAATCCAAACTCATATGCTTACAAGGCCAAGCCAGATAACAAAAACCGGTAAGGGAACACTCCAACCAAAAGAGATCAACTCTTAACTTAGCACCCAGGTTTCCACGTGAGAACACCAGGATATGCAGCAGATTGTCCTGATTTTTCAAGAAAAATGTGGAGCCTTAGATGACAGCTCCTAATTTTTATGTATTGTATACTTGTTTGTAAATATCATTAATGAATCAAAGGTATGGATGGGGGGTGATCTGGCTGGCAGCCGCCTCTCTGAGACCGCTGGCCTGGCACCTCCACATACCCGAAAAAGATCTTTGATGTACGTTTGCACAATCAAGTTCCAGGAGAGGGCTTTCTTTGTTGTTTTGGTTGTTGGTGTTTCCTCAGAACAAGGAAGAAATCTGCCCTCAAAGATGAATTACAGTCTACACCTCCAGAGATACAGAAAAATTGCTGACACCTTCAGAATGGAAGTTTTTTTTTCCACTTCTAGCCATCATTTGAAAATAGTATCAGGCTTTAGGCGTAATCAGAAAATTCTATTATAAATGTCAACATTTCTTTCTCTGATAGTTTTATGGCCTGGAATAGCCAGATTTCAGGCCATAATACGGAGTTTTTGGAGTTATTATAATTGACTCCATAGGATTATTTTTTGGAAGTTTTTGAGAAATGATAATCCTAGAATGACTTCAGAATTCATCAGGACTTCAGAACATAGTCATCTGTTATCACAGTTTTGTCTCCCTTGCCCCCAAGATGTATAGAATAGAGGTAGCATCACTAATGCCAAGCCCTTCATGCGCGCTAATGACAATCCCCACGGTTACCATGAAGAAAACATTATTATACGGCCCATTTTAAAGATGAACAAACAGTGGCTCAAATAAGTTAATTAACTTGCTCAAAGCCTTATACTACTTAAGTGTTCAAATGGGATTCCAGAATTAGAACTCTTTCTACTACCCCACGATATGTCACTTATAGAAGCCACACATATAACAGGGCATTAAAGTAGAAATGTCCCTGAAGCCTCAGAATTTAAGAGCGATTACATTCCAAAATACAAGGTGCAAGGTCTTTTTTTGTTTGTTTTTTGTTTTTGTTTTTGAGATGGAGTCTCACTCTGTCACCCAGGCTGGAGTGCAGTGGCACAATCTCAGCTCACTGCAACCTCCGCCTTCTGGGTTCACGTCATTCTCCTGTCTCAGCCTCCCGAGTAGCTGGGACTATAGGCGCCTACCACCATGCCCAGCCAATTTTTTGTATTTTTAGTTGAGATGGGGTTTCACCGTGTTAGCCAGGATGGTCTTCATCTCCTGATGTCGTGACCCACCTGCCTTGGCCTCCCAAAGTGCTGGGATTACAGGCGTGAGCCACTGCGCCCAGTGGTACAAGTTTTTTTTTTTTTTAAAAGGTATGATAGACTGTATTATTGTTCACAAATATTTACTGATCCATCCTGGGATGAGAGGGAAATATACTCAGCCTCACTGACATTAGATTGTCCATGTAGTTTGCTCTGGTCAACAAAATGTAGGCAGAAGAATCCAGACAGCAGCCTTGAAAATCAGTAAGTGCTTTGCCATATTCATTTTTACCCTATGTCACAATAACTAATGTTTCAGAGAGAGACTGCACTGTCGGCCTGAGTCTTGGGGTACAGACATTGAGGAGCAAAACACGGCTGACCCTGAAAGATATGTAGTGTGAGAAACAAGCCTTTTTGTCATGAGCCAATGAAAAATGGTGATCATTTGTTACTGCTGCACAACCTACCCTACCCTGACTGATATGGAAGATAATAAAAAACCTGTCAAACAATTCAAGCTTTTCATCTACGTCAAGGGTACAAATAGTCAAAATGGAAGATTATGACAGCATTTGTGGAGAGGATTTTTAAAAAGGACAGTTGGTATGCTATGAGTTTTTCCTTCATGAAGAAAGGGTACCTGCCTCTTATCTTAAACCTCCTGAGAAGGCTTCAACAGAACCACTCAGAAAGCTGACTAATGTGTTACTCACATTGCAGAATCTAAAAATCAAGAGATGGGTTAGCCAACTGCCCTAATGGTGGGAGCACAGGAAGAGTTGCAAGTATGTGGATATCATCCTGCAACTCCCAAAGACACTAAGGTAAAGCATGAAAAGTGCATCAGGGTCAGAGATGGCTAGTATGAAGAAAACTAATATCTCACAAAGTGAATGTTTCTTCACAGCAAGGAGCTGAGGGTAAAATGCTGTTTCGTGGGCTGAAGAGGCAATTGTAAGGAATGAACTAGAATAGAGGTCATCTCCTGCACCAGGGAGACTACAGGTGGGAAAACCCTAGAAATACAGATTCCCGAAGAACCTACAAAGTACCTCTTCAGCAAAAGAATACACTTTTAAAACTTACCAGAACCAAATAATAACATCAGGTCACAATCATCCTAACTAAGTAAAAACTTTCCTGTTCTCATCTCTCTCCACACTTCCTAGTCCCATCCACTAATCCTGGAGAGGTTAGAAGTGTTGCTTAGCATGATGGTGGAGGGAAGAAGCAGAGCATGAAATCAGGATAAGGGAAAAGAGGCTGTCTCTTTCTCCCGCAAGAAGTGGGTGTCCTGCTGCAAGGTCTCCCAAAGACAGAGGGAAAGTTTTACCTTTAAGTCAAGTTAGAAATTTGGATTACATGGACTAGGAATTTTAATATCTGGCTAAGACTATTGGTAATGCCTAAAGTATCTAGAAAATTTGTGGGGATGCCTGAGTTTGTATCCACAGAAGAAGAAGAAGTAAACCAAGAGAAGTGGGTTAAATGGACTTTGGGAGATAACAAAGCCATTTGATCACATCCCGCAAGCAACACTTGTTCAAGACATGGGTTGGGTAGACTATATTCCGATAACTGGATGTTATAAATGAAATCCTAAAAATTCAAGAGGCGGACAGATCCATGATTGTGAAACAAAGGCTATATGGTCCCAATTCTAGGTGGAAGAGAGAAAGAGAAGTCTTAATCTTGCTGGGAATCAAATTTTCACTTCCTCAGAAGCACACAGATGTGAGCAATAGTGAAAATAAAAAGAATTAGTCAAGGGAAAATGAAACTCTGATCTGAATTTGCTATATAGATGTGTGGACAAAAGTAATTATAGACTTCATCTTACTTCTTTTGAGGAATATATTAGTCCATTTTCACACGGCTATAAAGAAATACTAAAGACTGGATAATCTATAAGCAAAGAAGGTTTCATTGACTCATAGTTCCACATGGCTGGGGAGGGATCAGAAAACTTACAATCAGGGCAGAAGGCAAAGGGGAAGCAGTCACCTTCTTCATTAGGTGGCAGGAGGGAATGAGTGCTAGTAAGAAATGTCAGATGCTTATAAAACCATCAGATCTCATGAGAACTCACTATCACAAGAACAGCATCGGGTAAACCGCCCCCATGATCCAATCACTTCCCTCCCTCAATACAAGGGGACAAGTCCAGATGAGATTTGGATGGAGACACAGAGCCAAACCATATCAAGGAAATTTAGAACTAAAATTCTATCATGTCTCAAGATACTTAGGGTCACATATCATATTAAACACAGACACACAGAGCGACATAGACACACACAATCTCAGCTTCATGTATGTGGAAGACATTTTGTTGGAGACAAGCTGTCTAGGATTCAGGCTCAGGCCCCACCCCCAACTTGAGGGATCTAGGAACCCACCAACAGTTAGCTGCTTCATTCTGACTGTTTATCTTAAGAATCTGACGTTCAGTCAACCATCTATGATGAATGCAGCTCAGGCTGAAAGGCAGGACCCAGCTGAGGCATTTATTCCCAGAGAGATACTCTAATGTTGCAGCCCAGCAGTCTTGGAAAGCAGGCCTTGGGCTATCTCACTAACCATACAATTTAGAAGGGAGGACGGTATATGTGATGGCTGATCCCTTGGGAGACATGCACAGGCCACACATGTTCCATCAGCCCCTTCTGTGTAACCCTGTTTAGCTTTCCCTCCACAATACCCCGGTAATCACTTTTTTTTTTCACCTAGGATGGTGAGAAGGAATTATAGTTGAAAAATGAGGTTGTAATATGCTCTGAGGTCACTAAAAGTACATTTGCTACAGGTCAGCTCCAGCCACAACACAAGGGGCCATGAGTACCACAGACGGTGCTACAACTACTTGGTTTCAAGCCTGAAAAAAAAATCTGATTCTGTTGCTCTGCTTTTGGAATTGCAGAGAAGGGTCACTCAGTGAATGCTTGCAATCTTTAAACCAACAGAAGTGAAATCACATCTTGATCCATTAGTGTCCTGGGAATTAGAAATGCTTTATCTCTCATGCGTCAGACAATGAGGAACCAGACACATGGAGAGTGAAAGACTTCCATCCCTGACCATCGACTTAACTATTAGTCAACATGCATTTATTCAGCATATACTAGCGCCAGTCAGTGTGATGAATGCAAAGATAAAGACAACATACCTCCGGCCGGGCGCGGTAGCTCACAACTATAATTCCAGCACTTTGGGAGGCCGAGGCAGGCGGATCACGAGGTCAGGAGATCGAGACCATCCTGGCTAACACGGAGAAACCCCATCTCTATTAAAAATACAAAAAATTAGCCAGGCACGGTGGTGGGCGCCTGCAGTCCCAGCCACTGGAGAGGCTGAGGCAGGAGAATGGCGTGAACCCAGGAGGTGGAGCTTACAGTGAGCAGAGATCACGCCACTGTACTCCACCCTGGGCGACAGAGAGAGACTTCGTCTCAAAAAAAAAAAAAAAAAAAAAAAGGCCAACATACCCCCAATGAGCTCATATTCTAGTAGAAAAAATAAAACAAATCCCAAAAAATTACCATGCAAGGAAGAATATGTTCTACATCTTTAGAGAAGGATAGATTATGAGGTTTTCAAAGATAAATGGATTCTTGATCCACAGAAATAAAAGGAAGTATTCCAGGCAGAGGGAACAACTCTGGTGGAGATGGGAAATCACAAGATATGTGCAGAGGACAGTCTGTAGCCCTGTGTGTGGAGCTAGGGTGGCATAGGAAAGATCGAGTTCCCCTAAAAGCAGACCTGAGGCAAGACTTTGGGCTCATATAGCTTATTTTGGAGTGATTCCAGGAAACTAGTAGAGGAAGTAGTGAAATCATTCAGAGAAAGAAGGGAAAGCCAATGAAGGGTGTGTTAATGGGTGGGCTGCCACTGTGGGTAAGTGGAACACACTCCCCCCAGAGACCTACTGAGAGACTGCATGAAACACAATTCAGAATTGCCCTCCCAAGGGACAAGGAAGCTGGGGTTGTTACCCACCAACTCCAATCTGTCTTTGGTTGAGGATTGCTGCTTCCTGGGGCATAATTCCAAGGCACTTTCAGCTGAGCCTTCACCTTCAGCTAGAGGAAGCCACCAAGCAAAGAGACACAGGCACTTGAGGCAGGAAGTCCTTCAAGTATACAGACAACCATCTACTGAAGTTGCAGGTGACTGTCAGAGATGAGCCATGAAGAGCATCTGCTACGGGAAAAACTAAACTACCAGATTATGAGATGACATCAAAGATCTTCCATTCCCTTCATTTGAATTCAAATCAGTAGATATTTTAGAGCCCTAGGCACCCCGAAAGGAAAAATGTGAATTAAATATGTTTTTTCCTTCAAGAGGCATCTAGTCCTTGAGTAAAGAGCCTGGATTTGATTGTCTAGTGAGTGGCCACAAAAGATTTACGAGGAGGTGAGGAGCCTGATCAGACCTAATCTCATAACGGTGAGTGCCCCGAACTGGCAGAAACAGATAGAGATTGGAAGGTATCAATAAACTCAATTGAATTATTGAATTTTGACAAAGGTCAGAACTAGTGTAGGTGACAATGGAATGGAAAGACATGGGATGTGTGTGTGTGTGTGTGTGTGTGTCTGTGTGCATGTGACATGGAGACTTAAGGAAAATTGACAAAATAAGTGAAACTGGAAAAATGTGACTGATGATTGGCTATAAATGATGAAGATGAAGGAGGATGGAGAAAATTCAGATTTTTAGTCTTGGAGAAATGCTGGTAGCATAAACAAAAAAGAAATTAGAAGAAGGTAATATATGGGGAAAAAGCAAATTTTTTTTCCTATTTGAACATGAACCCCCAGTACAACTCTCTCCCTTTTCTCTCTCAGCATTCCAGGCACTTCCCCTAGGTCTGGGCTGTGGGCTGCTAGCAGTTTACGGACCATTATAACACTTCCAGGTCTTTCCATGTCCTCTGGGCCCAGAGAAGCAAAGCTGAGGGTTTAAGCCGATCTATTGTTATCAGCTCACAATAAACTCCAGTCTGTTTTGTGTTTTGTTTTTACCAGGATGGGCTTTCTTTTTAAGCACAAGTCTGTTCCCACCCCTGAGGCCAATCTGATCTGGGCAGAACATAAGCCTTCTTCCCAACCAGAGGTGAACGCAAAATCAAGAAAGAACACCTGACTTTAATGACTCTGGAAGCTGGGAGCCTTCCTTCCAAAATGGTACCACAGACGGCTCCCACATGTGCATCTGTCAATATAAAAATATCCTCAATCCTTGTCAGAATATTTATAGCATTCCTTGCTTCTATTTGAACCACAAATGCAGCTGAAAGAATTGCATGGTTTCTCCCCCACCTCTCCTGTCTCCGGCTTCGTGTTTTTTGTTTATTTGTTAATGAGAAGTAAAAGGAGAGGTGGAGAACTACCCACTAAAGGCATGTTTTCAGAAATTCCACCAAGTCACCAATGGTTTTAAGGGGTATGGATTCATAGCTGCTGTGCTTTTCAACTTTTTTTCTTCAGCACAGAGATGTATCCAGGGGATTACACCCCAGCAGTAGGATCTCCTTGGAGGCCAAAATCACAGCGCAGAGCACTGGAACGCCTAGGATTCCCACCATGGGGGAGCCTAATACTTAGGCCCCAAGGCCACAAGAACATAAACTGTTGATTGCTTAGAAATTGGGAGTGAAGAGGCTATACTGGTGAATGAGTGAATCTCCAACCTCCAGACAATGGGTAAAGGGAGTTAGGGTTAGCCTGAGGGAATACCTATGAGTTGAAAGGACTCCCTCCAGGTGCCAAAGGGATATTGAATCTTACTTTGGGCTCCCTATCCTAGAGCCAACCGGCTGAAGTCAGCATCCATCTGTACCTCCTCCACAGCCAGCTCACATTCCTGTTGGTAGAGCCGTGATCAGAGCTAAGAGTGCCACCTATAGACATTTTAGTGCTAAATATTTACTGGAAAATCTTAAGAAAGCCATTAGCAATCAACTGTACAAGATCCTAGGCGATCGTCAAGGGTCATTGGAAAAGAAGGATGTGTGTGTTTGTGTGTATCTGTGTGTGTGTGTGTGTTGGGAAAGGGGATGAGTGATAGAACAATAAAAATTTAAAATGACAAATATTCTGGACACGAGGGTAAATAGGAGGCTTCTAGAGGCATAAACAGACATAAGGAATTCAAAAGGGAGCTCTGGGAGTGAGGACACATTCATCTCGAAACTCCTCTTTCTGTCTGTCTCTATCACACACGCATGCGCGCGCGCGCGCACACACACACACACACACACACACACACACACTCTGAGCATAAGCTGCTAGCTGGACTCCCTCTCCCCATTTTCTGCCAACATTTCAGATACTTCCTTGAGGTCTATTCTCAGAGCTCCTGACAATTTGTGGTGTTTAGTGACAGAACTGTTACTTTCACATTTCTTGCTGTTTTAATGAGACTGTCTGTAGCTGGGAAAAGTGACATTGTGGCTGGTCCCCTCCCTGGCTCACTGCTGGTCAGCATTGCCCTTCCTACTTCCAGCCTGCCCTGAATATTCCCATCTCTGCCCAATAGCAACTACTGATTTTCTCAAGATTTGGAGGATATGAAATTTCCTCATCTTAGAAGAAAACTGGACATTGTAAACCAAAAAAAGGGGAGGCAAGTTCCAATCCATTTTGAGGTTTATTTTGCCAAGATTAAAGATACTCCTGGTCGGGGGTGGAATAAATCACAACAGCCTGTGTGATTTGTGCCTGTGCACCTTTTCCAAAGAGGGGTTTGAGGACTTCTCTATTTAAAGAGGAGAGAGAGGAGTGGGGGAGGAGGAAAAAAAAAAAGGGAGGGTAGGCATTGAGGCAACTGGCTGTATTCTTGTAAGGCTTTGATTAGCACTCACTGAATTCACATTTTACATATGAAACAAAGGTGTGGAGGAACAGTCAATTATGCATTCATCTTGTGCTCAGTAGATCTACATTTTACATAAGATAAACATAGAGTAGAAGAAGTCAATTATGCATTTGCCTGGGGTGGGAGGAAGGATGATTTCTAGTCTTGTTTTTGTCTAGTATCTGTGAAGACAAGCTATTAATTTACATTGTCAGGGTAAGATTCAACAGAACTCTATTTTAGGGTTAGGACATAGGGGGCACATGTATTCTGAAAGATTTGGGGTCCAACAGGAATTTTTCCTTGTGAGCAACTTGTGAGGGAGGCAATCTGGGGAGATCTGTGGCCTTCTATGTTGCAGCTATCTAGAAACAAAAGGAAGGCAATTTTTGTTTGTTATGCATGACTCAGTTACCAAGCTTAAGTCTCCCTTTGGCATAGGAAGTTTGGGATCCTGAGATTCTGTTTTTCTTTTGCAACATCAAACCTTAAAAACATTGGGGCCCTCCCTTCGTTCCTTCCTACCTTCCTTGCTTTTTCCCTCTGTGGCCCAGCCTGCAATCTACTCGGCTCGCTGCTGCCCCGCACCGCGGACTGCCTGGTACTGCCGGCGCGCACCACCGCTGCCTGCTTTTTCTCC